>NC_054537.1:33214571-33514571 GCF_017654505.1 Polyodon spathula | reverse complement strand
GTTTGAGATATTGGCAAAATAAATCTTCCCTTAGGGGTATGCTTAAACATTTATATACAAGAACAAGTGTATAAATAAATGGGGGGAGAAAAAAAAAAAAAAAACAGCATGACTTTAAGGCTTTATTGAGCAGCAATTTAAATCCTGTGATTCTAACATTTATTTTACATAAACTTCAAGACAGTGTTTACTGCTTTCAGTGAGCTATGGCCCAACTCCACTACACCACAGACCAAGGGTGGCCAACCCTAGTTTTGATGACCCACAATCCAGCAGGTTTTATAGGTGATCCCTGAAATCATACATTTAGCAAGTTAATTTACTCAGTTAAGTCAGGAGCGGTCAGCACTGGTCCATGAGAGCTGCAGGGTGGATTTTTGTTCCAAATTACCTCTAAAATTATTAAATTGAACAAATTATTACTTAAATTGAAAAAGGTACTGCTTAACAAGTCAAAATTAAAAAGTATTTAAAAATTGATGATTATGGGTTACCTATAAAACCTGCTGGCCTGTGGCTGTGGTTTTCCACCCCTGCCACAGACAATACCTCATATTAAATATCTTCTGGTTTAACTTGAACAGCGTACCCAACCCAACGCACTACACATTATTCTAAGCCATAGACTTATACAAAATATACAGTGACATCACTGGTTTTGAATACTTTATCCAGCCAATGCATACATATGATTCTGTTGGATTTTATTACAAATAAATATTAATCTTTACACAAACAGCTGTACATTGTATTTAAGTCAGCAATGGTTACCATAATGGTTCTTTTTTTTTGGGGGGGGGGGGGGGGGGTATGACATACCAAATTAAAATCAAAACACTGCATTTTAAATATAAAACAAAATGTTAAATAATCATACTCTGGATTTTAGTTCTTGCACAAATGGTGAAGGATACACAGAAGACACACAGTGAACTTTATGAATTACAAGACTGGGTTCATCTGAAGAGTTATTATATTCTGTAAACAAGATCAAGAATTATTGAATAAATCATTGTTATAGTCTTGATAACGTTTATATTGCAACACACAGCTATTGTGCTTGAGTATGTCTTATTAGGACAATAAGAACAAAATGTTTACTGATGTACATCTTATTAGAAATGAAGACAATAAAATATTGGTCTGATGGTCTGCCCAGTCAATATCTGACATATTATTGTTACAGGGCTTACCTGTGAATGCACTGTGATGAGAACTATACTTGCAGCACCATCCTATAAACCCTATAACAACAGTCTGGTATTTAAAGAAAAAAAAAGAAAAAAAAATACACAATGAGGTTCTGACTATTTCTAAATAACCACATATACTACTATGTTATACTATGTTACACATGTTATCAGTAAATGTCAGGCAAGTGAGAATAGTTTCTGTCCCAGTATCCACTTGAGAAGAGCCAGTCCTGCACGCCATTGTGGGGATTCAATCCCTGGTGGAACCAGCTGGGCCACAGAAAAAACAAAAACAAAACAAAACAAAACAAAAACCAGAAAGTTTACTATCAAACTGAAAACTTTGAATACTTTGAATATTTCTTTAATAATCAAGACAGAGAAATCTAAATTGGAAGTGTAAACAATACTTAGTGTTCCTCATTAGAGTGCAGGATGTACCCTATAGCTTGGAGATTGCAAGTTCGAATTCAGGCTATGTCACAGCCGACCGTGACCGGGACTTCCTATGGGGAGGCGCACAATTGGTCGAGCGCTGCCCGGGTAGAGAGGACTTAGGTCGGCAGGGGAATCCATGGCTCACCGCGCATTAGCCACCATTTCCCGAGTCGTGGGGGGGGGGGAGAGTTGCGAGCGGTGAGCCGAGGATACAGAAATAATTTGGCATACTAACAATTGGGCAGAAAATGGGTAAAAAATTGCGACTAAATTTATTTAAAAAAAAAAAAAAACTGCAGAAATGAATTGCTTGTCTCAGTTCACTTTCTTGTTTTAGTTTAATGTGTCACTAAATTTTCAGTATGTCCTTTTATTGTCAGTGCGAACATGTTCCTCAATGCAGCAGCATTTGCAGCGCTGTGCATCCTCTGCCTCATCTGAGCCACTTCTTTGGCTTTTTGTATACTTTGAAACATTAGTTTTCTTTTGAATATGCATAAACTGCTTTAGGTTTTCTCTCCAATCCTCATCCACTCAAAATATGATATTTTCGTGTAAGTATTTAAATGTATTTTTATTTTATTTTTTTTACCAAGTTAGTTACTATGCCCAGCACTTGCCACAACAATCAGATTTTGATTGGCCAACAGAATCCGGTGATAATGTGTTTGTGATCAGAGAACCAATGTGTGACGTCTGAAAGTCATTTGATCCTCTGAATGTACTTGCTGTATTCTAGGATGCAAATGTAAGGATGCTTATTACAATATCAGAGTCTAAGTAAAACAGCATTTTAATAAAAATATTGTGCATGTCCTAGAAAATACTACAAGGAAAATATGGAATAGTAGACAAAAAAAAGTGTACAAATCAGTAAAAACCGAGATTCAGTTAAAAAAAAAAAAAAAAGAAAAAAAGAAATAATAACCCTGCAATTTTTCAGTAAAATTCAGAATAAACCGGAAATGCAGAACACTAACAATACTGTACTGTCTATTTTTGACTATGGGTTAATTTTGAACATATTCTCAAAAATATGAATCCTCCCATAGTACATAATCAATCATACATAAACGCACATACTTTATCTATAAATCATTAATTGTACAAGCAATTGAATGAACTGAATTTCTATTTAACCATTGGTTATGTCTCATTATTTACAGTTTTCATTGGTTGAACTAGCTCTTGGTTCATGGTGCTGTATTTGCTAAATTATACTGACGGATTACTTTACCAGTCAAAGCAGTAAGCAGTTAGATATGTCCGTAGAGTGTTACTGACCAGGCATTTAGTTACTCTCTTATATGCTTTTATTTCCTACGCTTGGTGGTGGTATGTTGAAATTATGTGTATCTATAGCTGCCTTTATATGCTTTTTCGAGCCGTGTTTACATTGGAAACCCCCACTCCATACCAAAGCAAATGACCTGAAGTGATAGGAGAAAATGGTGGTGATTTTATTCACAATTGCAGTCACTGTAGGTCAAAATCAAAAATAAAACCTGGTGTAAAAGAAATCAATGAACTTTTAGACCTCTTATTAAAAAAAACAAAAAAAAAACCACAATATATATAACGGTGGGGTTACAACTTGTGGTTTTATGGCCAGTTAATGCGACTTTATGTCCAATGAATGCATTCCTACACAGCTCATGCATATGTTCCATTACTTCATTGTTCTGTAGCCAGCAGTGCGCTAGTTTGTGGAACAGTAACACAGTGCACTAGTTTGAACAACAAATCAAAGCACTCCAAAAAGTACAACTAATTCATACCTGGGGCCCAGCGCTGGATTGCTTCAGGTGAAAATAATGGAGAAAATGGCAACTCATTAGAAAATGCAAAACCCGAAAAGCTAAGCTTTGTATGGACAATCTTACAGTAAAGGTAACTACATTGTTACTAATGACTAGATTATCAACCATGATATATTCATACTACAAAACTATTTTAAAAAAAATGTGCTTTATATGAAAACAGACATTGAGCATCTTGCAAACTGCCAGTGCTTGTGTATCTTTTCACAACAGTGGTTTCATATTTAATGGCTCATAACATCAAAATGGCCTTTTAAATTAGTGAACACAAATGTGCAATTAGTGGAACGCAGGCAAGAGATTACGAGCAAAAAAAAAGCAAAAACAATGATGCGAGACAGGCTGTCAAACATTATACAATTCACAGTTAACAGAATTAAAAAGATATTTGTTTAGTGAATGTAAAAAGCTTGCAGCCTACTTTTACCTTCTTTTTTTATATTATTGCTTTAAAACATCTCACAGCCTGGAGAATGAGAATGCACTGCACCTGGGTAACTAAGATACATTAGTGTTGCTGTGCATTTTTTAAATGTTTAAAAAACTGCCAAGAGACAAATTAACGGGCAAACACAGTACATGTGTATGTCAAGATAGTGGTTTGCCAGTTGAGTACCATGAATATTATACCGACCTGGTCTTCCAGTCTTCATCAGACAAACGTTTTTTATGAGCTGCTCTCTGTTTATCTTCTAATCTCTTTTTTTCTTCACTTGCTAAGTCTGAAACAGAAGGGCATATGATATACAGAATGTGTTTTGCAGTTGGGTGTGGCTATTGGTCCAAATTAGAAGCACTAACAAGGATGCTTTTGCCATGTTTGATCAAAGAAAAAAAAAAGCCTGCCTGCCTACTTTAAGATGTGCTTGTAAGTAAATAGAAACACAGAAAACTAGACATAGAAAAAAATAGTACAGTAGGGAAAACTAGACATTTCACCACAATGTTAACAATAATGAACATAACACTTTAAAAATCAACAAATAAAGGCATATGAAGAACACAAAGTTATTTACGTAAGCGTGAAGGGTCCTTTTAGTCATTTGCTGTGAATTATCTTCCATAATCATTGTATGGAGCTTTTTATGCCAAAGCTAATGTTCAAGAGAATTTCAAGTCTCAGACCGCCCAATGAGTCACATAGTTAGAGTTCACATAGTTCCTGAATGCTCATCTTTTCAGATATGGGCCTAATCAACATTATAAATCCAATGTGATTCAACATTTAAATAGCACCCCAACCACTATCAATAATGTGCAGTGGGAAGACTGGGAGGAAAGCTGCTGCGTCCCTCCTTCGCTGACCAATGTTATACTTAGCTCCTTTCAGTTCAGGACCTTCTTACAACCATGTCTTTAATGATTTATTTCAACAGTCTTGATCTAACCATGTCTTAAACATTATTGTATGGAGGGAACAATTTGAGAATCACTGGCATGTGACCATAATTTACCAGCAAATAAATAAACAATTAAATAAATAAAATAAAATACATTTGCCTATAACGTATTTTCACAATATCTTCAGCCCACTTTCCTGTACCTATGTCTCCGTTTTCCATCGCCCTTATATCTGGTCGTAACCTGCAATCAGTTTTAGGAATAACAGTCTCCATTTCTTGGTCTGATTCATTCAGATGCATGGCAAAGGTAGTAAAGCTGTACATCTAAAAATAAAGTAAATGTAAAGTGATTAATCACACTTGGGTTATGACAACAAAAACATTTTTTTTTTTTTTTAGTCCCTTTTCTTTTACGCTTATCAGTGCAAGACCTTAATAACAAATGTAGTTTCAAACTATTTTAAGAATGGTAAAAACAACACCAAACATGTTTAATACAAAATGATGCCAAACGCAATCCGCGAAACACAAAAACAAATCAACCTAATCTATATACATGTATCATTGTTGTGCTATGGGCAATATGCCTTCTGCTTTATTCTGAAAACAGAATTACATATTAAAGTGATAAACTAAAAATGGGAGTTTTAGTAAATAGAAATTAAACACACCTAGCAGTATACTATACGGGGCATACCATATCAAATGGTTTGTAAACAAAGTGATATGGAAATGCAAAAAAAGATCAGCATAATTGATATGTCTGGAGCTTAAAAAGTGGCAGGAAAAAGGTTCATGTTTACTGGACACCACTTGTAATGTATCTATAATACGACGTGTACTAACCAAAAAGACCCAGTGGCAAAGATGTGGTATTTATCAATGACATGGCCGGAGGTTAAATCCATGCAACAAAGAAAGCTGTGTACAAAGCATGACAGTAGCTGAAAGTACACTGTCCCTATGCAGCTGTAACTTCAAAAGGCCAAGTGACGTCAATATGGCAGCCATATTGGGTCAGAGGTCAATGTTATGGTAATCATAGCACAGGTCAAAATGAATGGGTCATTTGCCTGCAGTGTTTCTATACCACTGATAATATGAAGTTACCAGTTTATATGGTTCATGAGATATTAAAAGTAGTAGGTGCGACAGGGGGACTGCAAACTCTTACAAGCTCCTTTATAAGTGGCCAGGTATTATCTACTCACCTCTGTAGAGTTTGGAGGTCTAGGGACTATCTTCCAGAGAAGCTGGCTTCCTGGAATAACCTGAACAGTTTCTGCATCTGGTATTGGCATTTCTTCAGACTCCTCAGAACTAGTTGTCTTAAACAAAATTCAATAAATAAATTAACTATGTTTATACAGTATGTTGTCCCATCATTGAGTCATTCTACAGCCAGACAGAAGCAATGCATATTTGGTTCAATGGAGTATGTGGGTGAACTAATACTGTAACCTACAGCATATTCTGTCTCCAAATCCCTTGTTCTAAGAGTGAGTCCACTCTGTCTCCCTCGTGTTACTATATAGTCTAAGCCTCTGGGAAATACTTAGATTACTCAGGGAGAATATGATCAGAAGTCATGAAGCATGGAAAATAATGAATAAAGTCTGCTTACTGAGCCTGCTGGAGTTTTACTACTTTTCTTTTCATCTGCACTCTTCTTGTCATTCTTCTTGTGTGCATCAAATGTGGCCAGGTCTATGATGTACAGGCACTCGGTCCACTTGCCATACAATGCACAAATCTTCTTTTTGCTGAGAGGATAAATAAAGTTTGATCAATAAAATAACCCCCACAGTCTGAATTACATTTCTGAAAGCAATTATAAATAACTTATGAGAAATCAACCAGTGACATTTTTTTTTTTTCAGTTAACAGGTTGTAATAAGGTTTCCCTCACTAAAAAAAATACGAGTTAAAGACTTTTTTTGCTTTGAAAATATGGTCTTAAATGATTAACTATGACTATGAATAATGTCTTTACACTTGAATTCAAAAACTGTACTAAAAAAAACAACAACAAAGTAAGCAGCACAACGAAGCTCATTTCAGGTCTTCAACACAATAAGTAAACTATGCTGGTTAAAAAAAGGACGACATATTGTCACAGAAACAATTTAAGTAGCTTACAGATATTTGCACTAAGACTGCAGGCATTGCGTCTTTTTTAATCTTAAAACCATTTTAGAATATTGAGCCTTTTCAGCTTCATCCGTTTATATTTTGCTATACAGTGCACACCTTGCATTCAAATTACTGTAGGTCTACACACTTTTTCTTTTTAACACAACAACTTCCAGCTGCAACTTTCCTCATTTATAAAGCATTTTTGACATAAAATAAAAACACCTTACCCCAGATGTATTAACTTATAAATGAAACCAACAACAGAATTTAGGGGGCAAAATTTATGTTTTAAAAACTTCAGTCAAGTTAGCGTTATACCAATTTACCAAAGCAGACCACCTTATTCTTACATGCAGTATCTGAAGCACAGCTGGTAGTGTAAAACTTACGTTTTATCCACAATATAGCCTTCAACTTTGTGTAACTCTTTGCCAAAAAGGCCACATGGTTTAAAATTTAAGCAACACTTTTCCCCAGTTCTGTGGAGAAAGAAAATGATAATATAAAAGAGATCCAACACCCTTTCCCAATTTTGGAGAAGCATGCATTTTTCTCAATAAAAAACGGTTGCAATACACATTACATTACGTGTCACAGTAAATACAAATATAGCTATTAGTATCATAAACAATGAGTTCTCTATGGACATATATTCTGTATGATGACAAATGTAACGGACATACATACATGCATGCATACATACAGGTTCCTCCAAAGATGTATTTCCAGATACTTTTGCTAGTTATTCAAATTTGGATCAGCGGTTTGCTAGATGTACTGAATGTAAACATCTAAAATGTGACAGATTAAGAGCACTTTGCAGTCAACACCAGTATTATGTACTTTGGTAAGAATGCAGCTCTTTTTCAGTTTACACTGATGAAGATTTTGGATAGGGTAAACACTGATCTTTTAAAAAAAAAAACATATAAGCAATCACATATATTACAAGCTATTTCCGGATCTCACAGCCCAGCTTCTAAGACTGAAAATGCAACAGAAAAAAACCTAGTGTTTCAGACATCCGTTCTTGATGATATATTTCATTTACTGTGCAGGTTACAGTATTTAAGATTACAATGCAATCTCAGTAGGGGTGCTAGCAGTCTGGTTACATGATTTTCTGGGTGTGGCCCAATCCCTTACTGCAATAACTACTAACTACTAAAGCTTTGCCTGCTTTAAAAGCATAATGTTATGAACCTTAGTTGCAGGCAAAACCCAAACTAACATCTATAACAGTGTGTGGGAATCTGCTGCAAAGGACTGCAGTTGACATACTAAGCACCAGCACCAAGCTACCAGCAATGCTATTGAACAGTACTCAATGTTGGCTGACAAGGTCGCACTGGATTCCTAGGTATGACATACTGGCTGCCACCACCCCTAACTTATTTTACCAAGGGAATCTAATCTGAGCTTTACTCAACAGGGAAATAACCAGGAGGTGGTGATCAACAATCCAGATCCAGACGCCAGGAGCAAGATCATAAAATCAGTACACATAATCAAGGGCTATTCTGATACAGAGCAAGCCTATTTACAAAATAAAATAATCAAACCAGTTTAACAGTAGATCAAACTGGCACAGTCATTAAGTATTAGAACGATTACCAAATCTAACATCTAAAATGGCTTGATAAATGAAGTCACACAAAACAAAGAAAACAAATGATAATATGTATATAAATTACTTGAATAATTAATAGTGAAAATAGACAAAACCACATAAAATTCAAATGTGCAAAATAAATAAATAAATAAATAAAAGGAATATCAAAACCCTACTTGCTGACTGGTTATTTTTCTCCAGCTATCTGGGCCTGGATTAAACCTAAATGAAGGCTCTACCACAACCCATTACAAAGTACCTGGCCCCAGATCTGTGCACCCTTATTTTTATAAAACTTTCCTTTTATTTATTCAGTTAAAACCCAAACCCCTAATCTAAAACCCAAATCTGATTAACGGGCCAATTCACATTATGGCGTGCCTTGTAAACAAAACTATAGGAATTCTAATGGAAGGGTTATTGTTACTGGTTAGACTGCTGAACATTTGTTTTACTTTGATCTCTGCTTTTCCAGATAATCGGCCCCACTTACTTCTTTTAACTTGTCTTTTATCCTCTTGTTAAAATATGTGATAACTGACAGTCCCACATTTATCCTCAGAGCACACCCAAAATACCTTCATTACCGGTACTAACTTAAACATCAACACACACACTAATACATATTTAGTCCAAAAGTTTGGGGGTGATGCTGCTACTTCAGGGCTGTGGTTTACAAAAGGTGTTGCATAAAAAACCCAAACAAAACCAGCACAGTTGTATGTACAATTCTTTTTATTTTCCTTTATGTTAAACAGTTTCCTTTAGGTTAAACAGTCTTCATGCTCTCAGCTACTCTTCATACAATGTGGCCTGGCCTAACTGATCATTAATAAATCTATTAGCGTCTGACCACCTTCCGCACATGTTTTAACAAAGAATAAATAACATTTGCAATATTCCAAATCTCATTTACAAAAATTGAAACCAAAACAAAAAACACTCTACAAAATTACATACATGTTTTCTTGGTCTGGTTAAATGACAATCCAGTTAAATTGAATTTTTGTTTATTCAGCCCTGTCATCGTTACATTTTATTAAAATAATGATCAAAACAAAGCTTTTAATAGTAAAACGTCTTGTTACAGTCTTATTATAGCACAGTAACAGGAGTAGCGTTCTTTTCTTGTGTCACCGAAAGATATTTGAAAAGAGGTCTACTTACGCATGGTTGGTTATTTCCACGTTGCCATACTGCTCAATCCACAATTTTCCGACAATGATATTGTGCACGCAGCATGTGGGGTTTGTCCAAGTATAGGACTCATTGTGTCTACAATAAACAAATATTTGTGGCTAAATTTCCATGAGAAACGATGAAAGTGAACCTTTTTTTTTCTTCATTGTGACATGCAATGCAGATACATTCTATTGCTAAGCATACTGCATATCATTTTATAAAACATTGACATTCACAAAATATGGGCGGTGTGCAGTGGAAGAACAACACATTTGCCCAAGATCTTGTTTGCCATAACCATGCCCCACCCATGACAGAAATACTGTATGTCACAGTTTTTCATGGCACACCATCTATATAGCATTAGAAGCTAAAAAAACAAAAACAAATTTAAAACAGATTAACTCTCCAAATATGTCTCGATTTGGCAGAATCAGAATAGACACAAATGACTTTTCAGTGATGGTCACTGAATATGGTTTTAATAGGCTAGGCTATGGATAACACATTAAATCACAGCGCCAGAATATGCAGTCTCATTATTGGTAGTTAATGTGTAGATCTGAAGTGATCCCAACCCCACCCCACCCCTCTACGCAAAACCCCACCCACCAATGTATGATGGACAGCTTACTTGGAAAGTTCTAGTGTTATAACTCCTTTGGGTTCCGCTTCCACACTCTTTCCCCAAAATTTGAGCTTGGGATAAATGGATCCATGAAAAACGAAGTCCTTCTCAAGTCCTTCAGCATGGAATGCACTGATGGGTGGATGATGGCTGACCTGTTCTGATATGAGTCTAAATCCCAAATCTTCTCTGAAATATAGATACAATTCAATACATTCACAAACAAATTTATTGAATGTAATTCTCCTTACATTGCAAATTAAAAAGAATAAAGCTCATACATTGAACATTGTCTGGGGCTTGTATTGTAGGCAGATACCTTTCGAGTTTAGCGTTTTGAATACACTGAAAATGAAAATGACGTAATGCTTTATCAAAAAAGATTGACCCTCACCTGACAAGCTCGTAAGTTTCACCCAGAAGCGGATTGAATGGTTTACCTGTCCGTTCCCATTGTCCAGCAACAGCAGAAACAGCAAAGGCTGCAACACACTGTGCAAAAACAGCAATATTCAGGAAGCACACTTGCATTCTTATTTCTCCCCCTCTAGATGACAAAGTGCATTGCATATAATCTTTTACAGATTAAACTGATGCGTGGTTTTGCTGTCACCAATCAAACCAAGTAGACTGACCTCTAAAATAAATTAAAAAAATCTCAAAAATACTGTTTCAATTTATATCATAATAAATTAAACTACTGTTACAATAAAAAATAAAATAAGCGCTAACAAAATACTATGGTTTTTTTTTTTTTTTTTTTTTTTTTTTTAAGCGCTAATCTCTGAGTTGAACACAGAACTGACCAATCCAGTAACACAGCCTGAAAATGATTCTCACCAGCTGTTAACCCGTGATGCGCCACCAGACCCCAGGCATTGTGTCTGCTGCCTAGTTAATGCAGTCCTCTTTGAAAATAATTCTTACTGGACAACACATGGCAGAAGAATACCAGGAGTAACAAAATTAACTTATCAAAATGTAGCCGAAATCAGATACTACCTGAAATCATTTGTGGCATAAAAGATTCCAGGCCATAACTTTAATACCCCCCACCCCCACCATGTATATTTATATTAAAATGCATTATCTTGTTCCTTTTCAAGTACAAAATGTAACCATTACCTAATGGGTGTTTACCTCCTGAAGACCACGAAAACTGACTATTCTATACCATAGCCGCTTGGCCGTCCCAGTACTGTGGTCACTGACCCTGCTCCGTTCCCGACCTGGTAAAGTTCCGCACTGAACCGGGACTGAGGCTACTGCACCGGTACCGTACCATAACAACCTAGTGCTAAAGTCACCGAACAGGTACCGTACCGACCCAGTGCTACAGTCACTGAACCGGTGCCGTCCCGGTTCTGACCCTGTACCGTAACATACCAAACCAGAGCTACAGTCTCCAAACCGACCCGGTACCATCCTGGTTCTGACCAGCTACCGACTGGTGCTTACATCCCCGGTCCGTTGCTAAGCCAGTCTTGTTTGAGTCTTGACCAGCCTTGTTGCTGTCTTTCAGCAGAATGAGGCAGCGCCTGTACATTGCTTACTGTGCACTGCATTGTAACTTGTATCATGCCTGTGTTTTATCCCTGCAAGACATGCAAGGCCAGTCTGCCCATTGAGGACAAGCGCAGCAGAAACTCTTCCTGCCTGGGGTCAGAGCATGCCAAGGATGCACTGACTAACCACAGTTTTTGCATCTTTCTCCAAGCGCACGCTGGAGAAATGTCTCTCCCACAGTCTCTCTGCATTCCTTACACATGCAAAGTGCTCTTCGCCATCACCCTCTGGTATGGAGGTGGCTGCGCCCTCGCCTCATGGCTCTGTGCCAAGGGATATCGGACAATGCACCTAGGAAAGTAGCTCAAGCAGGAAGCCGTCTTCACAGTCTACCTCATTCTCCTCTGCCTCTTCTTCTCCTCCCCCGAGGAAAAAGAGTCACCGTTCCAGATGATTGATAGACTCTGAACAGATGGAGAAGCACTAGGCAGCAGTTTCCCACTAAGGAAAAGTGCTCGCAGAGTTACTGCATAAACGTTCGGCGCTGCCTGACCCCTTGGGGTCCTAGGGGACTAAGAGCACAGATTGGCAGCAGGATGATGTGCTGTCCATTGCCACCTCTGAGGAGGTGGGTGAACAGAAGTTGGAGTTCCCGTCTGAGGACATGGAGTCAGACAGCTCATCTCTGACAGTTAAGCTCTCCCTGCCAGCACAGATCCTACCACTGATCAAGAGGACCACTGTAGTTTTGCAAGTGCCCTGGCCTACAGAAGGTGAGACAAGGCACTCCATCTTTGATGGCGAGCCTACCACCTCTCCTGAGTCTTGTCCCGTCCCCCCCAGTGCACCTGGATTTTTTTTTTGAAATCCAGTCATCCTGGGGTCACCCAGCTACAGCTCTTGCTGTTTCCTGGTCTTTGGACACCCTATGTAGGGTGCAGGATGTGGAGAAGCTGGGCCTTGCCCAATTTCTGCCAGTGGAGGCTTCAATTGCTGCGTTTGTACAAGCGCTTAATTTAGTGCCCCTGTCCAAGGACGCTATCTGTCCCAACAAATAGTGACGGGTCTCGGAGGTGATCCTCATGCGTGCCTATTCAGCCAGTGCGTTCGCCTGCAGCTCTGGGTCTGGCCCCTGAATGGCTGCATTTGAGCCGTCTGGGTCTGTACAAAAGGGTTATTGACACCCTGCAAAATGCCAGAGCAGCATTCACACGTTCCCAGTACAGGTGTAAGCAGGGCATCTTTCAGACGTGGTGCCTGCCTCGGGAGTTTGACCAGTTATACTGCAATTCTTGCAGGGCCTGTTTGACCAGGGGAAATCGCCCTCTACATTAATGGTCTATCTGGCAGCTATTTCAGCAAAATTTACTTTGTCTCCCAAGGGGCAATCTATGAAGGATATTGTTCCTCACTGGAGGATTAGCATGGTGCTTGATGAACTCCCAAAGCCTCCACCTGAGCTCTTGCATTCAGCAGAGCTGAAATTTGTATTGCTCAAAGAGGCTTTCTTGCTTGCAACCATCTCCACAAAACCGGTGAGTGAGAGACTCTCTCAATTGTGATAGCCTGCTTAATTTTTGCAGTAGCTTGGACAAAGGTTACGTTCCATACCAATCCTACTCTTTGGCCGAAGACTATCTCAGCATTTCATGTCAACAAGTGTGTGGAATTGGAGGCTTTTCATCCACCTCCTTTCCAGTCTGACAGAGCGGCAGCTCCATATGCTCTGTCCAGTGCGGGCCCTAGCGTATTATGTTGCCAAGACAAAAAATGGATGCAGTCTGAATAAATTTTTTGTCGGTTATGGGGTGAAGTCCCATGGTCAAGCCCTGTCTAAGCAGAGGCTGTCCAAATGGATAGCAGACATGGTCAGGACTGCCTATGAGCTGGCCAACTTCTCCCCCTCCAGAGAAGTTCACTGCCCATTCCACCAGGGGCATGGCAACTTCGTGGGCTTTATTCCAGGGTGCATCTGTCAAAGACATATACAATGCAGCGGTGTCGGCTACTCTTCACACCTTCACTAGTTTCTATAGACTAAATGTTGTGGATCCTCAAAACCCTGGCTTTGGAACTAGTGTTAAGGGTGGCTTCAGAGTTGACCCTTACAACGCAGGTATAGAGGAGAGTTTCTACCTCCATTTTTTTAGCCCTAGCTATTTGTTATCGGAGTTCCTAATGGAAACGCACAAGGCAACCTCGGCTTAGCCTCGTAGCATCCCAGTTGTTCTGTAATCTTGCCCTTGCAATGGCTCTTGTACACTCACCCATTACGTAACTGTTGCATTTCGTACTTGAAAGGGAACGGCAGGTTATTATCATAACCCTTGTTCCCTGAAATAAACATGTAACCACTGACCTTCAACCTTCAAGGTCACTGCGTCCATGATTGTAGCAGGCTTGAAAGAATAATGACGCAGAGATCTGTACGCACAGTTCCTTTATACCCGCGTGGGCATGCAACACAGCGTCACAGGCTCAGCTGAGCGGCTTTGGTATAGAATATTCAGGTTTGGGAGGTAAACACCAATTAGGCAATGGGTACATTTCTATTTCAGGAAACCAGGGTTATGATAATGTTTCAATGGGCTGCTCAGACAATCACTGTTAAATTGCACACCAGTTGTATTACCTATTGACACATTGCGGCTTTGTGTTCGTTCTGAATAACCTTAAAGCTTTATAAGCAGTTTTGTTAAATTGGAATCAGGCTTTAAATTTTAAAAACAAAGCAAATCATTATGTAATATCCACATGTAGTAGATGGGACTTGGGATAGAATCACATTGAAATCGGGCAACATATTTTACAAACAAAGCCTGTGGACAGCATGCAGTCGTGTTGTAGTTAATCCTATGACAGGGTTCTGTCATTGTGGTTTTGTGATTCTCACTCGAGGTGGGTACTTCCCACTTAGCAGCCAGCATTCCTTCATGTTTTCACAAGCCTGAAACTAGAAACTTTGAGACTGACAACTGACATCAAGGCGGGGAAGAAGAGTACCTGCATTCTCTCTATAGAGTTTGAGGACGCGTTCGCTTGGTGGATGAGGTATGTGTGCTCCATGTACTCAGTGAGGCGTTGCAGGAAGCTGAGCGGTTCATTGAAGATCACAGGCATGGTGATCTTGGAGAGCTCCTGCCAGCACAATATCAGACTGGCATTAGCATATAATCCAAAAGGAAGCTTTTGTTCCAAATGGCAAAACCAACGCTAGTTTTAGTTTTATCAAGATTTTCCCACAATAACTTCCTTAAACATGCAGTATATGAGTTGTAATTATGACAACTGTAAGCCTAATTGTAGAATAATACATAAAGGAACAGTCCCTCACATGCACCTATCTACAACTGTTGAATCCTAATATGTTGCAGACTTAGGTATAATACATGCCACACTTGTGTTTTGCGTTACTATGGTTGAAAGAACCCTCAGTGCATAAAATGAAATAAAGTGGTTTGATGAACACACACACACACACAAAATGTTTTATAAGCTAATGCAGACACACACCATTCAGTATAATATACATTCAAACACATTTCAATCCACACATTTGATAAACCAGAGAAAGAAACAAATAAAATGAAAACCATATATGTTCAGGATTTCACTGTTTTATAACCATCTCTGGTTGACATTGCTCTGTATCCAGGGTACAGTAATACCCAGCTTGAAAAAATTACAATTTGCACTTGCACAACAGCAGAGGGAGAGTGGAGTGTGACATTGGAATACACAACAGTGGAAATACTGTAAAGTAATGTAATGTGAGTTTCTCTGTAATTTCTTTATGGTGTCCTTGAATCACATTCTCTATACTGTGTACACACTCTTTATTAAACATTCTGGCAACATGACACTGCTATTTTTTTCCTATCTGTGTAACTATCTATATTCCTTAAAGAGTAAGTAGCAGGACTCAGACAAATACGTCCTCATGTGTTGCTACAACTGTTTAAATAATGTACCTGTAATTTTTATATTCATTGTTAACATCCTGACAACTTTTCACACTTAGAAGTCAAGTATCTTTCCAAGGGGGTTTGAGATCAGGGGCATGCCTCTAAATCACTGCAGGGAAAAAAAAAAAAAAAAAAAAACCAACCAAAACAAAACAACAAGTGCTCTGACTTTATGTTCCGTGTGAAATCATGTATCGTTATTGCTGTGTTACCTGTCTGGCAATGTGGGCAATATTCCTTACACTATCAGCTATGATAATAATAATAATAATAATAATAATAATAATAATAATAACAACAACTATTATTATAGCTGATAGTGTAAGGATTATTGCCCACATTACCAAACAGGTAACAGGGCAATAAGGACCCATGATGTCACACGGAACACAAAGCAAGCACTCTTGTATTTCTAATTGCTCTTCCTGCAGTGATCAGGGACACGCCCCTGTTCTCAAACCCGAGCGCACTCAGCTGACATCCAGAAAATACCTTTGAAAAAGACTTTACATTTTTAAGTATAAAACGTTGTCAGGATGTGAACAATGATAAGAAACATTACAGGGACGTTATTTAAACAGCAGTAGCAACACGTGGGGACGTCTAACGATGTATTTCTCAGAACCCCGCTAACTCTTTAAGGTAGTGCTTTTTTTTTTTGCTTTTTTACTATGGCTAACACAGTAAAAATACAAATAAAACGTCATTAATGATTCACAATTGGCAGTCATCTTTAAAACGATGCATATCATAAGAGACAAAGCCAAGCTGTTCACTTATTCTAAGAGTTACAGTATAATCTCCAGGTGTTCAACGACTTGAAGATACAATAACTTACCATTCCAATGCATTTTTTTAGGATACTCCAGATACTGAAATCATTCCTAGAAAACATGGGTGCTGGTAAGCTTGTTCTAAGAAATAAATAAAATAAAATATAATATAATATAATATAATCTCAAGCATGTTGTGTAACAGGTAGGTTTTTAAACAGGGCAGGTAAAAAACAATGTCATCTGGAAAACATTTTGCATGCTAACAATTATTTTATAATCCTTCCAACACAGAAGGTGTACAGTTGTATGCATATGTTTAAGTAATGTATGATTTGAAAAGGCCATATATACAGCATTTGCTTATTCCTATTAGTAGGCATGTTATGAATGTTTCTCATTCACAAGTATATGTACCTGCCAGATCATTAGGCTGGGATCACCCACAGATGAGCTCATTAAGTTCTTCCCATAGGGCCTCAGATCAGCGACTGGTTTTATATACACAGTACATAGCTTGCAGTAAGACTGAAAGTAAATAGCTCATGTTGATCACACCCCCCGTTGTGTCTTAATGCTTAATGCTTAACTGAACAAGGCCAATGTGGATAAATTATTAGTCTTAATTTTCCTTCAAGTAAATTTTAACAAAATGCAATCTGTGCACAAATGTGTAAAATGTGGTACCATATTATATGCTCAATGACACAAAGTATCTGAGGTGGCACATTAAACTTGAATAAATGGACACTTCAAAATGAAACACTTTGAGCACCTGCCTGGTTGATGAGAATACAAAATCTAACTGAAGAGGGTTCAAATGTCACAGAATGACCTGATAATGGGATTTTATAATGGTTTGGTGTGATATATGACTTAAAAACTTCAAAAATGAGGAAAGAATGAATTCTTATAATGGTTATCTTTCAAACTGGCCCCAGATTTGGTAGAAACTACTGTAGGCTGACTGGTGCTCGCTTCTCTTGCCTCCTTTCCGAACATACTGACTATACAGCACATGCCCAGATACGAATCAGCTGAGAGGCAGTGTGTGTTTATTTTGTATTTCAATAAATACAATCTACAATGTTGAGAATGAGATCACATCTGGTCTTGCCTCAGTGAGGTATCATTAGAACACGTCCTTAAAGTTTGTATGTTCTTCTCCTGCACATTACATTATCTAAGTCTTATTAGTCCATGTTTTGGCCAAATTTTGCCCAATTGGTACCAAATTAAACTATACTTTTCTAAAAGTGTATTATCTGTAGATTCCAAATATGTATGCTGGACATCTACCCCTTGTAGCTTTTTGGTAGTAATTTGCTTCCAAACAGAAGCACTATCTAACAATATCGGAAGTTTTTGGTGGATGTGTGGCCTGTGCCCACTGGCTCAGTAATCAAGTAATCAAGGTATAGATGTCCAGCATACATATTTGGAATCTACAGATATGCTTTTAGAAAAAGTATTGTTTCATTTGGTACCAATCGGCCAAAGTTTGGGTCCTGGCTCATGGACTAATTGCTTCCTAGGTCCGTATCAGGTCTGCATGCATGCAACCTTGACTTGTTAGGTCTTAGGTCTCCCACCCTCGACTGGTCCCAGTCTAAGCATGGAAGGGAGATGGGCCCGTTAGATTGGGCTACAAAGCTTTCACTTTGTGCTACTAAAGGGGAGGAAATCGTCACACTACATATAAAAATCAAACAATATAGTGGTGAGTTTTAATAGAACAGTTTTTTGTATTGTTGACTTGGAAATGATGGGTTGTCGAGAGTATTTTGTTTGCGGTAGGTGTTACATGTTGATTCATCTTTAACACTGTTCTAGTGTTAATATCAGCATATCTTATACAAGTAGCCAGAATATTCACCCCTTTCTTAAAACAAGACACACAGTACAATCATAATACCTGAACTAAAAGACATTCAGGAGACTAATGTTTTGTGAAGGTGCATTTTCGATAGCTTGTGTTCGCAGTTAACCCTACAGATGGTTGACTCCACTGTAAATAAGTCATACATATTCAATATCCACCATCCTTACACCGTCAGCACCGACTGCAACAGCAAGCTTGGCTGGAAAGAGAAAACCGATGAGCATCAGCATGAAAATTCAGTGTAAATAAAATGTCTCTGTTAGATACTGTGCTCTTACTAAAGCATGCTTGGAACTCGGTCAGTAAACAATGTGGTTGAGGAGGAGAGTGCTGATGAAAATATAACCGAAACTGAAACTCTGACAATACCATAGGGGATGTCAGAGGAAGAATCCTCAGCTGTGCCTGCGCTTTTAACACTGTGGCGTGCTATGGAGCAGCATCCAGATAAAGATGAATTGGGATTTTTTAGAAAAAACTGACAGTTTGCCATCCACACTTGCAAAAACAGACCGTCCAGATGCATATCAGAGTTATTTGCTGGAAACAATCTGCAGTAATGTAGCCTACCTGTTCTGTACATTCCTGCACATACATTACTTTTTTGCACTTACTTTTTATTATATTCAGAGGTTTTAATACACTTTTTTATTAGTGTAATAAGTGTCTCAATAAAGACTAAACTGCATACACTCTTGTTTGTTTTGATTACTGTACTGGTGATTGGGGGACATTTTGAATGACAGGTTATTGTTTGGGTGTTTATACCGTCCATCGCTTACCGCGGGTGAATCACGTTAACACAAACGCGCCTGTTCTAAGCAGTGACTATATATACAAATAACAGTCCTATACCACTAGGTGTAATAGCTCTGGAGCTACAATACTTTGCCTTTTGAAGTCTGCATGTGTAATGGGTGACATGGTGGAGAAAATCTAACCAGAGTGTGTGTTAATGCAAGTGTGAATATGAATGTTCATGGAAGTATCAGGCAAGCCTTTTCTTTTAACGACACTGTAGGCCAAAAAACTAAACCTAATACACTAATATATGGATATATTTAAACAATATAATGTACCGCTATGGTCAAAACTTTTGCATCAGAATTGGTATAATAAAACAAACAAACAAAAAAAAACATTAACATCATGTAATCAAAGAAACTACAAAATAACATCGCAAAACTCTACTCTGGGATTGCTACAGGTGGATACAGTACATTGATCCTCACTAATCTGCCCATTGACATGTAGCACATTGAACTGACCTTGCCAGACTATAATATCAGTTAACAATCTCTCAGCCAGGTCCATACCCTCACTATAAACTTTGAGTTCAATAAATTGAATATTAATGTGTTTAGCTAGTCATAGTAAGAGTTTAGAAATTGGGCTCTAAAAAAGGACAAAAAAGTATTTAGAAGAACATATCCTGTAGCACATTTCTGGGTAAGAAACTGAAAAATATTAACATAAACAATGCAGCGGACTGTGAACGTATTTTTATTGAACAGTCATGATTCAAGTCTCATAATGGGGGCCGGGGGTGCTTACATGTAGAATGTATGACCTGGATAAAGAGATTTAATGGAAACAGAATG
Source organism: Polyodon spathula (assembly GCF_017654505.1). Classification (NCBI taxonomy): domain Eukaryota; kingdom Metazoa; phylum Chordata; class Actinopteri; order Acipenseriformes; family Polyodontidae; genus Polyodon; species Polyodon spathula. Next base: position 33,494,492 of record NC_054537.1, on the reverse strand, counting down.
ACTTTGAATCCTATTGACAGCTACAATATCTAGTGTCAATTAATTACCTATTTATTCTTATCTAAATATATCTGTGGCCACATCACGACCTTTCCAAAATATCAGCTCATAAATTGACATACAGCCTACTGTGCACTTTGAAAATACTCTGCCTTATACTTTGCCTCTCAATTGTTTTTATTTTAGTTGCTTAAGCTAGAGTACTGTCTAGCTGTGAGCAAAATATCAAGCGTATCCAAATTATGTACTGTAGGCGTATATTAGCTTATCAAATGTACACAAAGTTTCTGCAGAACGGGTTATTAAAATGCATACAGTAAATAGGACAGGAGTTTTTTAAATCACCAGCCATGCCGTTAAAGGGACACGTAGAAATATTCCAAACATGGAGCCTTTTATTTTACCATAACTTGTCAAATGCTGATGTACTAAAGAGAGCATTAAAAGAGCACATCTTCATTTATTGCTGCTTTGAGTTGCATAACAGCAAATTGCTGTCAAGTGTCCTCATCACGGATTGCTTGCGTGGTGACGTCAGACCAGGAACTGAATGACAAAGAGTTTAACAGTGAATGCGCTGCTTGCGCCGGTTTATTAAATGAACAAATACAACATTCAAACAAAACACTTGAACAAAACAAACGGCATGTTGGCCAAAATACACAGACAGACAAAACAGACAGTGAACGAACCCCCAAACAAGTATCGTGCTGGTCCTTCCAGTATGAGTAGTAGTCTGGGTGCCCAGGCCAGAAATCTTTCGCGACGTAGCACCCCCTATACAGAAAGCAACAGCTATGTTATTTTGAAAGAACTATCCCTTACGTGCTTATCTAGGGTGGATGTGGTGTTGTAAAGCGGTAGCAAGGTATGCCAATGCAACATTTTTGTACTCATGTCAAAAGAACATTTTTAGTAAGTGAAAAGGCCACAGAAATGTGTCAAGACAAGTCTGAAAGCAAAAATGAACAATAAAGTGGTATTTTAACAATTTTATTTCAAAAGACAAAAACACATTTTAGTCATGTAAATGTTTCTTTGATACAAATTACTACTAATTAATCTTAAAATACAAAAACTAATTATTGTCATAAAAAGACTTGTTTGACAAAAATGATTAATAAGGCTCATTACTGTACTTAAACCTCACCACCAGTACACAAGCAAGCCTGTGTGCATGCCATGCACTGTCTGGAACAACTGCAGTTGCGTTCACACTTGGCTTTTTCACACCCACGTGTAACGAGTTCCGGGAGTGCTTCAGGGGAAGGTGTCTGTTATTGCTGTTGGAGAAATGTGTCCATCCTTGTCATGCCAGTCATTTCCATTCAGTGGCACTGCAACAATTTTTTTAAGTGGGCGTGCTGAAAGCCATTTAACAAAACTTTAACCCCTGTATATGATGGAAGCCATGCAATGCCAGGGGGTGCTACCACATCCCCAGCACCCCTAGTTCCAGCGCCCTTGTTTCCAATTGGGGAGGAGATGTCAGGCTAAGCCTCCAGGGCATGGTTCCAGATAAGGCTCTGGTAATTTGCATGCTTGGTATGTTGCAGAAGACCATCACAAGTTGGTGAGAGAGCTTCATTCCGGGCATGTTTGCGACAGAAAAGCTTATATCACACACCATTTATATCCACAGAGTCAGCTGTTGGGTCATAGAGAAGGGTTATCAGAAGATCAACTGATTTCAACTGCCCAGGAGGTATATCCACCATGGTGACAAACTTGGTAAGGCTTCTAAATGTGTGTGGATTCTTTCTGACAAGCTGCCATGGCTTTAGTTTGCCAACCCTTGCAAGACTGCTGGTTGAATCATATGGAGTCAATGTGTGTACTGCTGGCAACATTTTGCATGTTGTTGGCCAAGTTCAGCATATATGGTGTGGGTTGGTATAAACCTGACTTTATCCTTCACACCAGTATGAAACCAAAGCTCTTGAGTTGCTTCCAACTTGACAATACAATGTACAAAGAGAACTGCAATGTCAGTATCTGGAAACAATACTATTACACAAGGGTATCCTTGTGTTTTCTTGTGAAACGTCTGAGTCTACCATATCACACATTACCTTCATGGAAACTATGATAATACTATGGAGTGCTCATGAGCAGTGATGAACCATCTAGCCAAAGGTCCAGGATTTAAAGTTAAACCCCCTATACCTCCTTTTATTTTACTATCACAGTTCACTGTTTGTTCAAGTTCCATGTTTGTCCAGACTTTGATGAATTTATTTCTAGACCGAGCCACAGGATTTCCTTGCACAAACTGCTCATGGGGCATAATCTGGCAGAAGCTTCATTACTGATGAACACAGATACCCAGCGGGCATGGTTGGTGAGGTCAAAAGCAAAAAAACAGTGGTAGCATCTCTACAGCCACCTCAAGATGCAGGTCCCAGTTGCTTTAATATTCAGCTCTAATGAACCGCATTACTTAAATAAATTTATTAATTACACATAGACAAACTAATACGCAGAGAACATGTTTACAGTAATTTTGCAATAATTAAATCAATATAGGATAAAAACAATGTATAATTATACACACACACACACACACACATATATATATATATATATATATATATATATATATATATATATATATATATATATATATATATATTTTTTTTTTTTCAAGAAATTTGGGATGGCAATTTTACATGATTTAGAAAAGCATCCATATTTCTCCAAGTTACCACTGCATAATATGACATCCTTCCTAAAATTAGACCTGGGGGTCCATCCGTTCATAAAAAAATGTTTAACCTTTTCTGTAGGGGGGTGGTGGGGTGGTGGTGCTACGAATTTCAAATTTAGGAGGGGTTTTTCATTTGGGCCCTCAGACTATAGACTTGTTATTTTAATTCTCTTCATTTTTATTTCTCCTCACACATAAGAGTGTGTGTGAAGCACTCACTCTTATACAGCTGTGCTGAGACTCGATTGCTAATCAATCATTCACTTGAGTCTGCAAGTGAACTAATTGTGCACTTACCGTGCCCCCATACAAACGCCCACTTTAATCTGCACGTGAAGTGATTGTGCAATCCCTGTGCCTAAATACAAACCCTCATTTTAAATCACCTGTGCTACATAACCCACACTCTGTGCACCACTACATACACACAACATAAAACATACACATTCAGGGGCACCCTGCCACAGCCCTTTACTACGGGACACTCAAGTCTGGTTTCAGGCTCTTAGAGTAACTATTGAATTATTCAGAAATTGCTGGCTGTCATAGGTGCAATATATTATAGAAATAAAAACCTCAGAAAATTGTTTTAATTAAAATTAATATCCAGCACTGTACATTCTGATTCTTTCCATTCAATACACACCAGCAATCACTCAGCACAGGATACTTCTGGATTACAGGAATTATTTTATTACACTGTAACCCTATTAAATGATGAATGTGCCCTACATAGAGTTGCTTTTGCAGACCCTTTGCTGAAGCTCATGCATGCTATTACTCTCAATTATTTATAGAGCACCTGCTCACTAAATATACTTTCCCGTAATGTATTACATTCTCTTAAGCTTCTCCTAGCTTTAAAAAAATGGAAAACTCAAATATTGCAACATATAAAAATACTGAATATGGGAATATTCTTATACTAAAGACAGGCACTACAGTTCATAGTTGGAGAAGTTAACAAACACCTGATATGGACTGAAGTACAGAGACATTAGAGAACAGTGTTATCCATTGCATGTCATTAACATTTAGGCTATGCAACTGAATAGTATTTCTCGATTCAGATCAATCTGTGCAAACTCCTTTTTTACCTTCAGATACATTTGCTAAAGGAAGAATGTTCCCCCTTTTTAAACTCTAGCTGATACTTAGCTATGCTCTTTTATAAAAACAGCAAGGACAGAAACATGCAGGAAACAACGCATCCCTTACTTTCAAATGTCTTTCAGAAAGCATTCAAAAAGTTAAACAAAAGAAGCACTTTTATGTTTGGCCTTGCAGTTGTTTTTTCACATTTGTTTATGTTGTGTTGTTCTTGACAGAAGCTTCACTTTACACTTGCAGCTGTATTTATATTTAACCTATGCCAGCACATGACACCCACTGCAGCCTCTAGAGGTATGGTTAATCTAACTGGGAGCAGTAAGCACACTGGTTTCTGTGCATTACATTACCTCCGTGCCTCCTCACCTGCGTTTCTTGGTTCCGTTAGACTGGGGCTGTTCGTTGCCATGGTTATTTGTCATTCTGGACTGGCTGCTGTGGCAGCTGCTGTAGCTGACTGGTTCTTCAAAGGAATGGCTTGCAACGGTTTCAAATCCACTCAAAGAGTGTTCTGAGTCTGCATTGGTAAAGTAAAAGGAAACATGTTAATGAAGCACGCTGCCAGAGCTCCGGTCAACAACTGGCACGTTCCACTCTGTGGCGTACGGAGAAACCTGATCAGAGCATATTATTCTATTAACAGCATGCACCTGGTAACGTCCTTGAACAACGTTTGCCCAGCTTTTGAGCTTTTACACAAAAAAACAGATAAATGATTTCTTAATTGGGAATCAAGACCAAAACAAAAGGAGGTACATACTAATGTTGAAGGGGTCCCGAGTTTTCATTTCTAATAAAGCATTAAATACAGTGGGCAGTCAATATTAAGGAACACAAAAAATGGCAGTGTTTTTAAACATTTTTAAGGCCCATAAAGAAAATATATTATGGAATGCAGGGACATTGAAGAGACATAAATCATGTAGGTTACTGAGGAATGTCTAATATTAGTTTTACAACCCCCAAAAACATCACTAAAAAAGTGTACTGTGTACATTTTTTATATAGGAAATCGTGAGTCCTAAAAGTGATGGGTTATACATATTAGGTAAGACAACCTTTTTATTGTTAGCTCTATGTCCTGAAGTAAATCTGATTCTTTACCAATACAGTACTTTCCAAAAAAAAAAAAAAAAGCTATTTAACAGTGCATCACTACGACAAGCACAGATTCCCTTTTTTCAATCCAATGTCAAACATTTTGATGTGCTTAGTTGGTTAAAAGATGATAAGAAATATCCTATTACCAGGTACACCCCAGGGACAGGTTTTGTACCTTAAGGTGCAACTGATCACTTTTCATTAGCGTGGTATTGTTTACTAAAGTGTAAGTGATCCTCTGAATTGTGCAATGAGAATAAGTGCTTTCAATACAATTAGTATAGTCATTCACTACCAAACAGTTTTGCTGTTCAGAGAGCAATTTCACTTCAATAGTATTTGGTTCTTAAACGCAAATCACTGAAATACAACGGTTCTACAATAGTTTAGTGTGTGGTTGTTCTTTGCCTATGAAGCTGACAATGATTGATATCTATAGTGTACTGTAGCTTAATATAAAATAAACTTGATTATACTGCATTTGTGTTTTATCAGTATTAGCGAGCTTTCGCTGCAAGATTTTCTTTTAAATTCCACCTCATTCCACAATCGATATTGGTGCCCGTCACTACTAATATATATATATATTAGATAGATAGACTGGAATTAAAATGCATTAAAATATATTTTTTTATTTGTATTTATCTACCTACACATCCTACCCCACAATTGCCAGGTGTAAGAAAATATTCTAGAAATTTGTAGAAAATTTATTAAAAATAAAAACTGAAATAGCTTGGTTGGATAAGTGTCCACTCCCCTTGTAATAGCAGTCCTAAAAATTAGCTCAGGTGTAACCAATGGCCTTCAAAATCACACACTAAATTAAGTGGCCTCCACCGATGGTACTTTTTGAGTAACGGCTCCTTTCTTGCCACCCTCCCATACAGGCAAGTGTGATGCAGAGCTCTTGATATGGTTGACTGGTGCACCATTACTCCACTCCCAGCCACTGAACATCTGTAACTCCTTCAAAGTGATTGTTGGCTTCTCTGTGGCTTCTCTCACAAGTCTCCTTCTTGTTTGAGCGCTGATGCAGCTTCCACTACCTGATTATTGATCCAATTGTGCTCACTGGGATATCCAAACACTTTGTACCCTTTCCCTAATCTACGCATTTGTACTACTTTATCTCTAACTTCTGTAGAATGCTCTTTGGTCTTCATTTTCCTTCAGATTCACAGCCTTAACAATGATCCTTCAACAGTGGGGTTTTTATCCAGAAAATGTGACAGCAACTTTAATGGTTTACAGGTGGAGGCCAATGGTAAGGTAATTGTGTACTCATGAGGGCAATTTCTTTCATCGGTGCAAACTACTGGGAGCTTCCACAGCACAGGGGTTGAATACTTATGCAAGCAAGATATTTCAGTTTTTTATTTTTCTTAAAAATATTTCCCAACATAAAACCGATGTCACCTTACAATAATTGATTCTGAGTTTCAGTGTTTAAAAATAAAATATCAAACAGAACAAAATTTCATTGTACCATTTGTCATTCAGTAATTTGACAGAATTGTTCAGGGGTCTGAATACTTTTGCAAGGCACTATATATATATATATATATATATATATATATATATATATATATATATATATATATATATATATATATATATATATATATACACACACACACACACACTACCGGTCAAAAGTTTTAGAACACCTCAATTTTTCCAGTTTTTATTGAAATTTACGCAGTTTAATGTCTCAATGTACTCTGAAATTAAAGCATAGAACAAATAAACAATTGGAGATAAAAAAGAAATCATGGAATCGTTTTGTTTAACAAAATTTAATCTAAATTTTTGACTCAAAGTAGCCACTTTTTGCAGATATAACAGCCGAACACACTCGTCGCATTCTTTCTACAATGGAAATCAAATATTGTTCAGAAAGTTCTTCCCAACACTGTTACAGAAGTTCCCACAAATGTGTTGCACTTGTAGATTGCTTTGCTTTCACCCTTCTGTCCAGTTCATCCCAAACCAGCTCGATGGGGTTTAAGTCTGGAGACTGTGCTGGCCATTCCATGATTTGAAGCCTACTGTCTTGTTCTTTTCTTCTAAGGTAGTTCTGACATAGCCTGGAGGTATGTTTTGGGTCATTATCTTGCTGTAGGATGAACCCCTGACCAACTAGATGTATACCAGAGGGTATTGCATGGAGCTGCAAAATACTGTGGTAGCCATTTTGGTTCAGGGTGCCACTCACTCTGTGCAAGTCGCCGACTCTGGATCCAGCAAAAGAGCCCCAGACCATCACGCTTCCTCCTCCATGTTTGACAGTTGGTGTCACACACCGAGGAACCATCCTTTCGCCTACTCGACGGCGTACAAAAACCCTGCGTGATGAACCGAAGATTTCAAATTTTGATTCATCGGTCCATAAGACCTTCTTCCAGTCTTCAGTAGTCCACTGGCGGTGCTTCATGGCCCAGGCAAGCCTCTTTTTCTTATTTTGCCATCTTAGCAATGGCTTTCTTACTGCCACTCGACCTGTCAAACCTGCAGCTCGAAGTCTCCTCTTCACAGTTGAAACTGAGACTTACTTACTTCGACCAGTGTTAAGCTGTGCTTGAAGCTGTTGTCCTGTGAGCCGCCTATCACACAAGCTGTTGACTCTCAGAAACTTGTCTTCTGATTCTGTTGTGGCTTTGGGTCTGCCAGACCTCTTCCTATCAGAATTTCCTCCAGTTTCCAAGTGCCTTTTGATGGTGTAGGAAACTGTACTCACTGACACCTTGGCTTTCTTTGCAATTTCTCTTAAGGAAAGACCTACACTTTTAAGGGTTATAATGGTCTGTCTTCCTTTGTTAATTGCCTTTTTCTTGCCATTATGATAGCAATATACTACTTCCTGCAGTACAATACTGTCCAAATAATGCTTAAGAGGGTGTAGTAACAGTCTGTTCCAACACTGCTTTTATACAGACAGAGGGTTTGTAAGTAATCAACAAAAGTTGGGACACCTGTAGGAATTGTTAGCATCAACTTTCAAGGCTTAATTTACTTCCATTGCTGCAGAACAGCTGTAAGTTGTTAACCCATTACTTGTTCCCAGAAAAAGGCCTTTTTATATAACTCTGAAATGTACATTATTTTTCAGTTTTTGGTAACCTAAACATTTTTTTTTAACCTTTGGCAATTTACTGCTTACCTATTTCAGGTTATTCACTGGATTTGAACTGCTTAAATTTCAATAAAACTGGAAAAATGGGGGTGTTCTAAAACTTTTGAACTTTTGTTCTAAAACTTATACACACACACACACACACACACACACATAACGCTTCTAAAGTCTCATATTTCAGTTTAAAAAGTCTAACACATGGAAGCGCTAAAACAAAAACCATAAACTTTGACAACACCTTATCTGCAATTTCAATCCTAGAGGGCCAAACGAGCAGTAGCAACCCGACTCACCTGAAACAGCATCATAAAACTCATCTTCATTAAGCACACTTTGAGACGGAGATCCTTTCACTACGGATTGCTCTAGTTCATGGTGCTCTAGAGTCTGCAGAGCCTCAGAAAGAATCTTACTCTTCTCTCGTTCCTGCTCCAGTCTCAAGCTCTGCACCTTAAAATAAATGTAAACAGAAGAATTCAGAAAAAAAACTCTAAAAAAACTATTGGGTTTATAGTCTTTTTCATAGTTGTTTTTTGTTGAATAGACCAGTAAACCTGAACCCAAGCAGTCTAAAAAATAAACTAGGCATAGTCCGAACCATGCTATTATAATGAAATGCATGCAGAGGGCAGCTGTAGAAAACAACTTCCGTGAGCTTCAATGCTTCAATGAGCAACACATTTAAAGCTGTCTGCGTGTATATTCACTGTATATTGATGACATCAAAAAACAGAAAAGTCATTTTTAGTCTGTAACTGTTTAAATACCTCATTAAAAATGTACTAGATACATATGCATCAAAAAAAAAAAAAAAAAAAAAAAAAAAACACACACCTGCCATCAAAGGAAACCTCATATAAACATGATGGCCTCTTCTATTTGGGATGCCAGGGGAGAAAAAAAAAACATAAACTCTCATGTTGCTTGGTAAAGTATCACCATGACTTAAACACACCAAAACTGTGTGATTCTGCTGACATTGAGCTCCACTTCTACAACTACAGGCTTGACGTGTCTAGGTGGGTGTACAGTTTTTATTCAAATATTGTTATTCTTATTGCTATTATTGCTCCTTGAGAACATCATTTAAAAACATAAAAAGAAGCCTGTGTGCTGGGTCCTGCCGGAACTCATCACGACAGGAGTACTGTACACTAGATCATTAACGTAACAGCCTCTCTCAGGTCCCGTTTCCTCAGCCTGGAATACAATCACCCTTCTTAAAGACCAGACCAGGCTCAGAAAGGTCTGACTGCAAGATCCGGTTTCCGATCTGGCAATATGAGATGTGGTGTTCTTTCTGTGAAAGATCTCCTTTCAAACTGAGTGGCCAATGTCATCTGCTCCTACACTGATATGCAGTATCATTTTATAAAACATTTAAAAAAATACATCATCTTGTGTAGTGTCCACTATGATTTTAATATAGCCTATGTTGAAAATCTTCAAATGTGTTTCTTGTAAAATGTTATATAATGTAACAGCAGCAAACAGGTTTTAAAGGGGGCGACACTGGAGGATAAAAATGAACTCTACAACTTTAGGGCACATACTAAGAATATTGATCGAAAAACAAAAAAGAAACATCATCCAACAGAGTTAGACTTTGCTTTGCAGATTATTAACCACTAATGATCAATGTGTGGACGGAAATATCACAAGAATCCCCAAATCACACTGTAGTGACATTCTAGAGTGCAAGATTAACCGTACAGGAACAGCGTGACACTACAGTTTTGGCACATGTACAAAATAACCACCCAAATCTTTCTACTCTTAAACAATATGAGACAGTATAGGGGTAATTAGGCTACTTGCGGCCAAATTCATTCAACCCTGGAATGCATGTGTACCGCAAAATGTTATCCATTTAAGTAAAGCAACATGCACATTCACCAAGTACATTTTCTTTTTTTTCTGTCAATTGTTTAACACATACTATTTCCACTTTTTTTTCCTGTCATGAAGGAAAGTATTCCACTGTATTCTGAAAAGATGACAGACAAGAACATTGATTTTTAATGTTATTCCAGTCTTGGCAGTCACAGTTGCAAAAATAAGGTATTAGTCAATACAAAGGCACTCTCTATGAGTTCATATGAGTTTCACTCATTTACTCAACAGCTGATAAACATTGTTATTCATTTCTTTTTATATCTATAGACAGCGGTCAAGTCAAGCTGCGTACCTGCCGTTTTTTAATCATAAAAAAATCCAAAATACGCACTGCATTAAAATTTTATGCATAAAAAATGCATAGCAATTTTGCTGCACAGCTTGTCTGCCTCCCTAAAACTTCCACCAACAGCTACATCTCCCAGAATACAATGTCTTCAGTTACTAGGAAACTACACAAAAATAATCAAACCACGAAGGCACGAAAGGTTCATTTCTAACTGTCTTTGTGAGTGGGTTTTTTTGCGATTGCTGTAGTAAAACACAATGCAAACAGTCGTTGTTGCCCTGTTTGAAAGTCATGGTATAACTCAGTACTGGTAATAGAACAGGGGCCCCAAAATCAAGTTTTGCAAGGGAACACCATGGAACTGTGCAGAGTCAGTGTGATACCTCGAAAAAGCCAATAAATAACCCTGTAGAACACATGTGTGATGTGACAAAATGACAAAATATGGGATCACTGGTTTCTACCAACAGATAATTGATCAGATTTTACATTTCTTATCTGTGTGTTAAACAGAGTGCAATATTTCACTGAATATTACCAAGGTCATTTACCCTTCTTAGCCAAAATCAATGCTCTTCGATTTAATGCATTAGAGAAACTGCTAACTTAAATTTTTAGTATTAAACTATATTTAAGTCAAAAAACTTGTTTTTTTTTCTGTTTATGTACAAAGTCAGTAAAGTACAGATACAAGGATGGCTGCCTACAGCTTGGTTTACACCAGTGCAGAAGCTGTGTGTAGGGAGCACACAGGCATTTGTTTCTAGGTCTAATATTTTTTCTTTCTTTGAGTCTTACCTCTTGTATCATCCAGCATGCGGTGCATGTGCTCAAGTTCAGTTTCCAGCATGCGATGCATGTGATGATGTTCAGTTTTAGAAATCAAAATTTGAATATTATTAAACTTGCACTTGTCTCTGTTTACTTACAGTTAATCCAATTATAGTATTGCATTTGGTTTTCTAAATACTGTGTTTTTAAATGAGAATTACTGTACAGTACTTTTTCGAAGTTTTCCGAAAAACTATACAACATCTTGTGTGCACGAGCTGGAACAGCAAAACAGTGTGACATTGTGCATAGCTCATTCAAATCCTGTTGGTAAAGACCTCAACCAAAGAGTGTGACATTGTGCATAGCTCAATCGAGTGCTGATGGTAAAGACCAACAAGAGTGTGACATTGTGCATAGCCCAATCGAGTGCTGTTGGTAAAGACCTCAACAAAAGTCTAGAATGAAATATATATATATATATATATATATATATATATATATATATATATATATATATATATATAATCTATCAACACAGTGTGGATTTTTTTTTTTTTTTTATGTAAATCAAGACACCATGTGAGAATCAATCACATTAAAATGTTTTCACACTTTCTTTGAATAAAATCATCTTCACTTGTAGTTCAACTTAATTAAACCTAAGCATTATCATGCCGATTTTTGTTTCAGCCCCAGTCTTTACCAGAGATATTGACTGTCAATTATGTATTCTGATTGACTTAGACAGCATCCAAAGTTCCACTTGCTTATTGTACAAACTAATCTGCTAAGCATTTTTTGTAACGTTATCAAGTTTCGGAAGAATACTGATTTATAGTGACAGTGGGGAAAAAATGATGCCGACACTAATGCAAACACCTTCATTACTGCAATAATAAGCAATATCTAATGAAGTGCCAGGTCATTATCCTTTAATGTACAGGCACTTCCTGAGACACCAAAGAGATAAAGTCGTTCTGAATCTTATTGGAGTTACCCGAGAATACTGTGGCTGGTGACAAGTGATTGCTTAACATCGACAAGTTGGCAAGTGATTGCTGTCGTAGAAAGTATCAGAGAAAGTAATTTCACATAATTGCCTCTATTTGAGGAATTGGTGCTTTATCATGCCCTCTGAAAGCCAGTTCATGCTGCTCATTGTGATGAATTGTGACCCTACGCTTCTGCTTATCCAGTTGAACATTAATCCAGGTTTTGAGTGTTACAGTGGCTCAGAAGTAACTTTGGGAACGCTCATGTTTCTGTGCTGACTTTATTAGACATCCTATATTGCTGTAACCAGTGTGGTTCCATATCACCTTTTCTGTACTGAACAAAAGACAGTTCCAGCAATATTATTTTTTTTTAATGACAGCATTTTTTTCTGAGAAATTTCTTCAAAATTAATTCATAACCAAATCAACTATGATGCCTCAGTTGTCTTATTTTTTATTTGGAAAAAGTAATTTGAAATATTACTTGACGTTCTCCATAATACTATAATAAGCAATATTGCACAAAATTCAGCTATTATTACATCACTTAGGGTCTAACATATTTATGTCCCCCCTCTGCTCACTGTTGATTGGACTGCTGCAGAGAACATGCTGATTTTCTATTGGTTGATTATATTTTATATATAAAAACATTTAAAAAACGTGTATGTTTAGTTGTAACAAAATAAATAAAACAAAATAAAAATCCCTGTGATGAATCGATCCGATTAACCTGTTAATCGGAGCAGCCCTAATATTGTGATTTCCTTTATCTGACACAGTAACAATATGTTAGTGTGTTACAGAAAAGAAAAAGTGATGACCAATGTACACACTGTATTGCACATGCTGTATAACAACTCTTTCTATATGTTACCAATATAAAGATAACTAGCAAGGACGTACCATACATCAAAGCAGAATACTCAGAACTGATAAATCTCTTGACAGCTTTTTAGTTCTTAGGATGTCATTTCTGATCTAGTACAATGCATGGTCATTATTTATCAGTGGGGGCTGACTGATTTTTTAAGCCAATGTAAAAGGTATTCAGGGATTGTTGCTAAATCCTCCAGAATGTTTTTTATTGTACTTATAATACAATTAAAAATAACCTATGTGAACCCTGGGTTCACTTAAGCCTGTAGCATATTAACAAATTACCCAAACAGCTTTAGACAAAATGCTACTTTAAGCACTGTGAAAAATAAGGACAGTACAGATGTCTAGTTTCATGCTGCAGACTCCACCTGCTTCATGCTCTCGAAGCAGAAGTAATCTGATATTTGGTAATGCATGAGAATTTCAGTTCATGGGGTTGAAGAAAGTTTGAAATAAATCCTCAGGCCCCAGATATTTGTTAATTTGATTCAGGATATACCAAATTATTCAAAAATCTACTTGACAGTGCTGGGAAGTGTCAAGCTGAACATCTGAACATTTCTCACAAGTCTGCGTTCCTGATATCATTGACATATTCTACTATAAGCAGAATGCAGGACTCCAGTTCATATATTGTATGATCTACGGTATGTTGGGTCCACTATGTAGTATTCTCTTTCCAGCAGTTAGTGATATACACATGTCCTGTCTATTCCACAAAATGGAGCCTGACTGGGGTATGATCCTCAGTCATTGATTCTATACTATACCGAGCATCAAAAGAAACTTATCACTATTATAACACATTTATTTTCGAAAAAAAAAAAGGTATATAAAGGACGGACATTGACGAAATGTTTTTGGTTTCTTTTTAATCACTCAAGCATCATCCTTGATCATGACACGCTTGAGTGACTATGACTGAAGCATATGCACTTAATCACCTAATTAGTGAGACAGTTGATTGGACACTAGATAAGGAGTGATTTCAGCTGTTGAACTGCAAGGTTGAATAAAAGCAAGAAAGAAAAAAAATCACAGAAAAACACCAATATGCCACGTCTGTCAAGAGAACTGCACCTTCGTGCAATCGGCATGTTGGACGCCACCTTGGGTGCTCACAGCCAGCAATTTCAAACCTGGCGAGACAGTATAACCAGACACACTCTGTCAATGACATGCCAGGAACTGGGAGACCAAGAGAACACCTGACCAAGATCGACAGATCATTTTGCAGCATCTTCGTGATGTCAGTTGTTAATCAGCACAATAAAAAGTCACTGCAACTGCTCTAAAACAGAGTTCGTCATTTTTCGATCACATCTAGTAAATTTTATCCAAATGTAAGTGATTAATTGAACAGAGTTGTCATAGTTTTTGATAATTGACATTTACGGATTGTGGTGACAAATTACACCATATCCCTCCGCATATTAAACATTTTGCAATTATACCAAAAATAAGGGAACGCATCACCAGGTTTAAATTCATTAAAACAGTAGAATAAACATTAGTGTTCAGATGCATGCAATTATTCTTTTAAAAAGTTATAATGCAATCTCTTTCCTGAAAGGACATCTCAATAACACTGACAATGATGAGGCATTTGCTGGTGTCAGTTATTCATTAACTTATTTATTCTGCATGTAACCAACTCCAGCTACTAGCAAGATACTACTGAGTTAATCTCCCATGGTTTTATTTATAGGTACACCTTGTAAGAAACTAAGCAGAGAAATGTTTCAGCTATTGCCTTCAAAGGTTTTTATTTATTAAAGAAATATAAAACTGCAAATAAAAAAGCAATACTGTGGCTATCAATCACAATTTTGTGGTTAAGCTGAAGCACGCAAAAAGAATCAATTGAATATACTGCAGTATGTCCTCTAAAGAAATTTTGTAGTTAATAAACTACAGTATGGTTTTGATTGTTACTGTTTTGTGTCCTATAATTTAACAAATGCTCTGTACACAACCATGCAGATACAAGAATTAGCTGAATTTTCATGTCTGTATTGATAAAATAACTTTTTGAATTTTACCTCAATACCCATATTGCAAAACTTTTCATTATTATTAATGTGTTGTAGGTTATTGTAAAGCTGTAATGTTTGGTTTATTAGGGAACCATTCAATAGAACATCAGCTCTAACTGAAAACAATTTGGCTTTCAATAAGCTTTTATACAGTAACATCCATTTACTATCACAGTGTGAAACAGATCTTCCTATTACTCTGATTTACTCTTCCCATACTATTCATGCAAATGATTGATTTTAAAGTGAATACAGATAATTTAAAACTATAAACGCCATCAGTCCACTGGTAGAGGGATATTACTTACATTTAAGGTCTGATCCATAAGTGCGCCTTATTTTTGTATGGTCTCAAAAAAATTGACTTCTCCAATACGAAGTTAGCAACCACTGCCAACCCACCAGACCGTCCGTGTCCAACAAGGAATATTATAACTCACAGCCTCAGCAACAGTGACATTAACAGCAGCACAGCGTCACTGCTTTGTAAAAGCTTTGCTGTGTCACTCAATTACCTCCCAACAACCTCCTACAAAACAATTACAGGCTGATTTTCCTGCCTTTTACCCTCCCTTTGTCACAAGATGCTAACAGCGTGCTGCTTTCAGCCAGTCCTGTTGGAAGAACATTTCTAAACAAGACTGGGTTTGAAGCTCCCATCTCATGATGCACATATAATAGACATTATCTGCTAAACTTTTTTTTTTATTTTTACATGGAATTAATCCCATGGTCAAATTCCTATATCCTGGGGAACATGACCATAACAAATACAGACTTGGCCTTACAACTCCCTTAAGAACTGGTCCACCCCTCTCCTCAAAAGTGATTGTATGCATCATTGTGTTTGGGTAGTGGCCCTAAGCTATTTAAAAGGTTACATTTCTAGACAGTGCATTTACAAAAAAACTAAAACAATCACTAGCTAGTTCATTCTAAAACTTTTCGAATGAGCACACACACACACAGTAAGCACAACATTTACCCAAGACACTAACTCAACAGTATTTCCCTACTTGGAAATAAACTGTTATCTTGAAATGACGTTTTTACAAGGTGCAAGTTCATAATGCAGGTACATTCAAAGGCTGTATTAGTCATGCTGACAATAATAATGTTAGTATTGTTTTTTTACCCAATGAAATAAAGTGTTAAATATGGGAAACGGGTCACATACCTGCTAGAGCTGTACATTTCTGCTGATCAGAAATAGATTCCCCAACTTGACTACAAAATGAGGGGCAGCGAGTCACAATCACAATACTTTAGTTTTGATCAAAATCATATAAGAAAAAACCAAATACAAGTTACATTCTGATTTAGATTGTAAAATGTCAAGATTTGACATTTTTTCATATTATAAAACAACAAGGAAAAAAGCCAACAAAACAACCTATCATAAGATTGACCATACAAACCCTTTTTTTTTTTTTCCCCAAAAGTACAGTATTGCTGAAAATGTTCGCATTTCCAACTAAAATGCAAATACTGTAAAAACTGTATCACAAACATTTTAAAATGAATTTCACACATTTGAAAGGACATACATGATTTTTAAGTGCTGCTGTTTGCGCAGAGATCCTCACCATAAGCATTCTGCCAGGTAGAGCACGTCGTTTTAAACTGGATCCATGTAATCTGAGATCTATCAAAACAGGAAAACACAAGCAGTGTTTCCATGACATCACCACATTGACTTGAAATGATGTCTCAGCTGATAAAGACCGTGAAATAAATACCACAACAGCCTCTCCACAAATAGTTACGTACCTGTCTGTTCGGCTCTGGTCGTACAACTAATTAATAAGCTGTATACATATTTAAGTACATATTACTGAACAAAAAAACACAATGTGGCTCTGCCAAATTATACTTATTTCAACTAATATTCTAGTAAGTGTAGCAATATTTATTGTTACTATGTAAAAAGTACAATGGTACCGGGTAAATTGCTCTCATTAGGCTGTACTGTAAATGAATCATATACAAATTCACTTGTACCTGCCTTCTTGTTATAACTAGACTTCTCCATTCTCCTTTACGGGCAGGCGCCATATTCCCAGTGGTGATACACTCAATAAATTATGCCAAAGAAGAACATTAAAAAGTTGTGTGATAATTTGGAAAGCAATTATCTATATACTGTATATGTACACATACTGTATGTACAACCTTAAAATGCCCAACTCCCCGTTTTTCAAAATAGAGCCAATTCCAAATCTGTAGAAACACCACTCCGTAGATCTAACATTTTCCTATATGGAAGATGCATACATTATGTTAAACGTGCAGTATTAGAGGCTGGCACAGGGCCCCGAAAACCTGGGTACCCGCTGGGTTTTAAATTACCTGACTCTGGTGTCTTTTTACTACCCAGGTATCGATTATTAATTTGAGCATTTAAAGAAAATGTATAAAACATGACGCGCGGGTCTCTGGCCGGCGTAATAAAGACAGTGTTAAAACAAGCTTTGCATTAAGCCTTTGCTTAACTGACAGGACATTAAGGTTTTACAGAAAACTGTAACACATAGTGGCAAGGACACCTCAATAATAAGAACTGCGGTGAATATTGTCAGGAAAGAAATCGGAAAGAAAACACCATAACATCCTGTTAGTTTATGGCAGCGATAACTCTAAACCACTAATAATAAAAACCAGGTGACTTCCAATAACCTACAGTTACTGCGCAGGTATGTTTTTTTTTTTTTTTTCTGGTAAATGGTTTCTATTTGATTCAGGTTTATTTATTTTTCATAAACTCGCACATGGGGTCTTTGGCATTTGGACATAAGGAATAAAATTACACATCTAATTGGTCTTTTTCGGTGCGTAAGGTTTGATATTTCATATTTTGAAACTAAGTCAAACTGTTGTTGAAATGAGAGGAAGCGTGAATTTTTTAAAAATGGACTGCAACAAAACCAAATATTTATAGGTAACACCTTGTGTAATTGACGCGAACACGACGGGGAGGAAACTTAATTTATAAAGAATCGACTAAAACGTTTGTGGAAAAAGGAGGCGAAACCTCTTCTTTACGGTCGAAACGAACCTCACGTACAAGTTGTCGTTGTACCACCTTATCAGGTTTTCTTGTCGTTTTACGTAAATTTAATTGTTGTTATAAGTTGGCCTACAAAAAATAATAAAAAAATAAAGGTTCCATAGGTCAGACTTGTTCCCCATGTGTTCAGAGTCTGACTTCCTTGATTTACATCCACATGATATAGCCTAATTTATACATAGTACGGGAATTTTGTAATTAGATTTTACCAAAAAGATAAACTAAGTAGCTAAATAAATAAAAAGTATTGTGAGCGGTGTACCCCAGAAAACCGTAAACATGTTATTCTTATTTTAATGAAGTAGATTAACAAGAAAAAGCACACGCATTCAAAAATGAGGAAAGTATAAAATGTATTCAGTTTGACAAAAACGTTACTCTCGCACTTAAAAAATGTTTACCTACTTTGTTTTGGGTTAAATAAATATTTGTGGAGCACATTAACTGTGCTTGTGCTTCCTCCTTTGAATTAAATATTTCCTTAGCTGAGTTTGCAAACTCCGTTTTCTCCGCTTTGGAGAAGAAATTCCAGCTTTGCTTGGATGCCATGTTAACAGCAACAATGGTGGAATATGTCGCAAAGAAACAGCATAAAGTGCATTTAACATTAACAACTATATTAATGGTGGAATATGTCGCAAAGAAACAGCATAAATGCATTTAACATTAACAACTATATTCAAACCGAGATGTTTTTTTTTTATTTTTATTATTTCTAGGTTTCCAGTACTGAAAAAGGTTACACAAGTCTACAGATCTGAAGGGAACTAAATGTATAGTGTAATATATAGTTCCATTTCTGTGTAACATCGAATTCAATATTCAATGTTTTACCATATGTCTTAATTACTGTATGTTAAAAAGTTTCTGTTTTCATTTCACCAGAACAATGAAACATACTACCCGGTTCCGGATTTTCTACCGGTGCCAACCTCTATGTACTACATCATGCGCACAAAATATGCAATATATATTTATGGTTATATGTGTACTATAAGTATTTACATATGTATATGCATGCTTATCAACAGAGGTGCCACCAAAGTATTGGCACCCTCTTACATGTTTAATAACATATCCAATAACATAGTGTGCGAATTAGGTAGGTCACACGTGAATCAGTTACCTTTTTCTTTTTTTTCAGAGCCTCTCGTTGCCTGTCTATCCTTTCTTCTGCTGAAGAAAACACAATTCTTTCTTTTTTCTTTGTCCCTGTCCTTTAGAGGATGCCTCACGTTTCAGTGCACCGTGGAAAATGAATTCCAGCTCTTTTTCTTTCATATTGCTTTTTCTTATCTGCATAAAAAAACATTGATACTGCTGTTATTGTGTGATACATAAACAGTTCAATGCTATAAACTACAGTTTACGTATTGTCTGGCATCAGAGGAATTTAATTTTCTTTAAACAACGTATCTTAATGATAACAGTATGCATTATAGAACATACATTGTTCCTGCAACAGAAAAGCCACATATGTTGCCATATTTATAGATTTTTGGTGTTGTTTCCTTTGATATGGAACACCTCAAATAAGTCACCTGTTACAAAAATAACACACCTGGTAACAACAACAAAATGGGATTTGTAAGCATTCTCACTGTTTATAAAACTAATAAGTTTGTTAACAAGAGGATACTGTAACTATGACTAAGAGGACAACGACTACTACTAAGACCAATAATAATAACAATAACAATAACAACAACAACAACAACAACAACAAGAACAATAATAATAATAATAATAATAATAGGACTATTTGATAAAGTAACAACGACTCACCAGTTATCAAATGAGCCCCACCTACAGTTTGCACTTGCATATAATTAAGGCTTGACATGCATGGCTAATGAGCGGCGGAGCGCATTTTGGTGCTGCTTATACGGGCTTAACTTGCCAAAAGTGTCATGACACATACGGGGCAATTTAAGGTCGACATAAACTCGGCGCTATGGCTTTAACACCATCGCAAATGCTTGATGCATGTCCCCCTATATTTTTTTAATAAAACAGTTTAACACATAATTTATATTCTGCGAGGGAGTATTACGAGTACCTAAACCAAGCAATGCAGTACGATAAGCAATTATCTATCTTCCACCGATTTAGACTTAGAATAAGAATAAAGGCGTTAATCTGCATGTTAGATACGAACAGAAAACACTACAGTTCAACGTGTCTAGAAAACAGTACAAAACTGACCATATGAATGCAGGCCTTAAAAAAAGCCAACATACACTACATTATAAAAGAATGCAAATCTGCAAGGTAAATATTCAGTTTCAAGGTTAATAAAATGTCAGGATACAACATCAAGAGGATACGATCAAAACAAAAGCATTACTTTCTGCAACCTCTGCATAGCTCAGATGAATTAGTATTTATCCATTTGCAAACTTCAAAATAAGAAGGCTATTAAAGTTTAAATACAAACCCCTTGTTGCTTGGTAAAAAGTGTGAGGCAGTTGCTCAGGGCTGCACAGGTCTCAGAAGAAACTACAGATAGTTCCTTTAACTTCTGGAGGACTGAAACAGGCAATCCTGGTGCAAATAAGAAGTAAACATTTTAGTGAGGTATAGGATATAAACAAGGAGGTTAAAATCAATGTGGGCTATTTTCCAAATTGCTACAGGAACAACTCATAGTAATGCAAGTCATCAATAGGAAGATGACATCATGTTTAAAAATGCTCTTTACAGTTATGCATTTTGAACATTACTACCTTGGTGAAACCAATACAAGGTAAAACATAGCTCCTGTATCCAAAACACTAGTAAAACAAAAGAAACTACAGTAAGCATGTTCTAGGTTAATAGAGTATGTCTGAAAACAACTACTTCCTCCAAACCATTTCAACTCTGCTGACCCCTGCTTCATATTGTAGAGATTGTTTTAGTTTACATAAAATACAAGGACGTAGTAATTTACACAAAAGTGCAGGTGCGTAGACATACACTAGATTCACAGACTGTTCAGTGTGCAAATCTACGAAATATCTACGAAATGTAACATACAGCAAACACAAAGATCAAATAATTTACTAACTCCACAACCATGCGATATCAAAAAAAATCAAATGATTGCAAAATCCAGACTTACGTCTTAAAGTGCAAATCCAATCTTATTTAAAAAAAATATGGAAATATGGAAAAAAATAAAATGTCATATCAGATTGAAAGGTTTGTGAACATGAGGTAACATGGATATATGAAAAAGATCTGCATCGCTGCTATATCCAGATGTCTAGAGATCAAAAAAAGGTGGCAGTAAAATGGTTAATTTGCCATTTCATTGTGCCTCAAGAGATTTCATAAAAGTGAAAATATGAAGTTGCGGTGTCCCCAAGTGGCTCACCTGATAAAAGCACAGCCGTGTGAAGTGCTGGGTGAGTCTACAGTGCAGATTTGCGTCCTGGTTGTGCGAAGTGGCCTGTCTTTGCTGGCTCCGACACTCCCATGGGTTAGGCAGGCAAAACCATCAGGGACTGTTTCTCCTCATCGCGCTACAGCGAACCCTGCTGGCCAGACGCCCAGGGAGCTCAAAAGCGGAAACATGCAGGACGGGCCTTTGTCCTCCAGAGGCTGGTAGCTCACTGACATCTGCCCTCGAGCTCCTGGGTGTAAAAAAGGAAACTGGCTTGGTCGTGAGATCTAAGGACACCACTGACTCTTCAGTTCTCCTAAGCTGTGGGCAATTGCAGTGGTGAGGGGAAAAAATGACTGGACATTCCAAACTGGGGAGAACAAATCGTGCGTAAAATAGCCAGGCACACTAAATATATAAAATTTAAAAAAAGAAAATATGAAGCTGCTAGCAGAATTTAGCTGCTGTAGTAGTGGGGAATTTGCAAACTCATGCTGCTTGTCTCATGGGCATGCTTAACTATTTTTTATTAAAATACTAAGTTTGTGAGAGACAGTTGGATAAGAACTTGCAACCTTTGAAACTACAGGTGAGTTATATAAGTTATATAAGATTTCAGTCTTTAAATAGACTGTAAACTGACCCTCTATTAGACATTGATTTCTATAGGACAAGGAAGTACTCAAGAGCAGGCTTGATTGGATACTCTGGCAAAATATACAATCTCAGAGGATTGGAGGACTCTCAAAAACCTTTGTCATCCCAGAACCTGCTTTTAAAAAAAGTAAATTACCCTTAACGTCAAATTTGAATATTTACCTGAATCTACAGTAAATGAGAATTGCCATCAGTTCCAGCTCCCCCATGGGCAAAGTGTTTCATGATTGAAAGTGTGTGCTGAGTGGTTTTACTAAGAGGACACTCTTGTTTTATGTGTAGTATTATACTAAGATTTCCTATCAAAATCTATAAAAATGGCCCACCTTTTCATATGTGAAAGTATTCCTTCGTATACTCTCTACTTTTCTTTGAAGAGCCATTACTGCTTAAAGCAACAGCCTCAGAACCTTAAGTGAACTGTAAAGGAATTAAATAAATAGCTTACCCTTAAAATGCCTAGATTGTGACACTGACACTGAGATCAACACATTATAGTGAACTTCAGCCACAATCTCTCCTGAAGGTCACACATTTTGTAGATCCAAAATACAGTGCAACATATTTGTACAACATTACAGCTTCACTGCATTTATATGTAGTAGAGAGTACTAACAGTACAATTTGAATTCCTTCTTGTGTATAGATTTCCATTTTCTTCAAAGCGGATCGCTTCTGCATTTTACCCTGTACTGTGCATGTATGTGCTAGTAAAGAATTGACGAGTGGTGTCCTGTTAAAATAAATCCATGCTAGTTTGGGTTTGTACTACGATTTGGGCTAATTGATGTTCACCACTTTACCAGGGTTTATAAAGGTCCCTAGTTACACGTGCGCGTAGCCTTACCTGTGTACATTCCTCATGCGCTTGGTACAAACACATTTATCTAGTGTTAGTAGGAGTGTGGACCAGCCAAAACAATAACATATGCAGAAAAACTTGCTAGCCATGCCTGTGGATACTAGTTTATCCCTTAAAAGGAACCTTATGGTTGTGGAAAGAAGAGTGTACCCTTATAAAAGCTTACCACAGTATCTTTGTAGTTTTATCATGACTTTCTCATGCTTATACTGGGTTTGCCATGCTTATTAATATGCTTTACCACACCTCAATATTCTTTACAATGCTTACTCATGATTTACCATGCTTTATTACACTTTACTATGCTTTTACTGTGGAAATTTTTATAAGGGTAATAACCATGGGATTTCTGCAGTGGTGCACAGTTTATGAAACCTCTGACTGGTTTAGTAAAGTTTTTGTTTATCCTTGTTATCTTTCACCATTGAAAGAAAACTAGAAACTTCCCTCTCCAACTTTTGCTGGCATGCTTGAGCTTTCTGTAGAAAACTATTAACCATGAGAAACTTGCAATACTACACATGGTTTAGTTATTGGATTTGTTACTGTATGTATGTTATTTTAATCATTCAATCAAACAATTAATAAGATGAGTTATGAAATCATACAGAGATAACATACATAATCTGCTTATAATCAAAAGGAATTATCGCTCACAAAACAATTCTTAAAAAAACAATTAAAAAAAAAACACCAAAAAAACATTTCTTCCCTTGCTGTTTATAAGTATACCTCTGATGCTTTTATTTATTTAGTTAGTTCTTTTTTAAACACACACACACACACACACACACTTCCTTAGAAAACTGGAACAGGGGACGGAAAGATGGTTTGGTACATTTTCAACGAACCACAGTAGAAATCATGTGTTATGATCCAAACTGACATCTAAGATTTAAAATTATCAAAGTGTCAGGTCACTGTATTGAAAGATAAAAAAATAAAATAGAAAAAAGAAATTATATATTATATATTCATCCATCCATTATCATTAACCGCTTAATCCTTTACAGGGTCGCTGTGAGCCGGAGCCTAACCCGGCAGACACAGGGCGCAAGGCGGGACAACACCCTGGACGGGATGCCAATCCATCGCAGGGCACCACACACACACACAAACCCAGGGCAATTTAAAGTGACCAATCAACCTGAACAGCATGTCTTTGGACTGTGGGAGGAAACCGGAGTACCCAGAGAAAACCAACACAGACAGAGGGAGAACATACAAATAGACAGACCCCTAGGCCAGAATCGAATCGAAGACCTTGGTGCTGTGAGGTAGCAGCGCTAACCACCATTTTATATATAAAATTTCACAACTAAAAGTTGCTGTATGTCAGCAAAGGAAATGCAAATTAGGCAACATTAATTCTTACCTGTGATGAATCACTCAGCTGCCTCAGAGTCACCACATCTTTCTCTTCCTCCTCGCTCAACTGTTCCTGGGAGCAGTAGTGAGTGCTGTAGGCAGAATGTTCTTCTATTGCTTCCAGCCATTTCTTAAAAGAAGAAAACAAACAAAAAAAAAATCAGTCAGTCTTGCAAATCATGCTTAAACTGACCCTCCTCATTAAAATGCCAAAACATATCTATCAAGCATAATTAATTTATTTTAAAATAAAAGCTACAATGAAACACAGAGAATAGACACCATAGAACCACGATTGACTGTAGCTACCACTACTCAACATGAAATCTTTTTTTTTTTAGACATTTAAAAGACTAGAGCAGACTACACAAAGCATTTCAACAATGAACGCTTGTTCTCGCCCATACACCTAGGAACATTTTAGGGTTAAAAGTTAAGAATAAAAAGAAAGTCTCAGACTTTCCATTTCCTAATCACAGTTGCAGAGGGGACGGAAATTACAGATGAACCACCACAGTGGTACTTTCTAAAAGCCCCTTACCGGTTAAAATAGGACAAATATAGTATCTCTTTACTAAGGTAAGGTATGAGGCAAAGAAATATTACATGGATTGAGCCTACATTTCTTGTCAGTGCTGGTGCTTTCTTTGGATGCACTTTAAAGTGGATACAATCATCTAAGCACTTAACAGAGAAAAGGGAGCTGTCTCTGGATTTTACCTGGGAAAAAAAAAGAAGCAGCAACGAATGTAACCGTATGAACTAAAAACCAGATTTAAAAAAATAAAAATAAAATAGTATACCTACAAAATTAGCAGAAAGAGACAGTGAAGACGGGAACTGTACTGATGTAGACAGAAGCACATTGTTTACTTTTCTAAGGAGCAAGGGAAAAAACAAAGGACAAAGCCTCTCGCTCTATCCACATATCTGTTACTTTCAATAATGTTACACTATACAAAACCCCATAACCGAGTTTCATCACAACAGAAAAGTGGTTTTTGGGTTTTTGCATATATGAAAAAACTATGTGGGAACAGATGATTCTTTTGGAAGGGATTGAAATTACTTCCAGCAAAAAAAAAAAAAAAATTGAACCAAGGCTAACCCTAAACTTGACCAAGGGCCACTCAAGTGTAAAGCTCAGAATGGATTTCCTGGGCACACCCTGTGAGGTGCTTGCATCCCTGTCTGTGTTTGTTAGCTGCGGCATCTGACCTGAAAATGGAATGATGTCGAGAAGGAGAACAGCCCAAAACACGTACAGTTTTACATGTCACAAATGTGTTTTTTGAATTAATAAACATACTGTTTTGGATACCAGGACAAAACTCCATCTTGGAGAACCACCCAGTATAGCCGCCATCCAAAGAAGTGAGAACTCTAGGACAGAAAGAGACAGATTACATAAAAGGGTGGTTATAGCCAACAGGCCGTTACTTGGGAATTAGGAATTCACTACAAATAGCTGACATCTGTATGTGTTACTGCATTACTGAAGGAGGAAAAGTACATTAGAATGTAACATTTTCAATGTCTCTGTACACAAGAAACTTAAAAGTTGGAAGACCTCAATATGGCAGTCATATACTGTAAGGTTATGTGACAGTCACCAACACATTAGGGTGGAGGGTTTGTATAATTCTGCAATTATGAAATCTCTACCTCAATGGTAAGCTGATATTACTTCTTGCACAATACCCGTGATCGAACTTAACCTAGAGAATCAAAGAATACAGTTGCGTACCAAATATGAATCCAGGTTTTCATTTGGACATTACTTCAAACATCAGTTACCTTCCAAACGGGTTCTTCAAATTTCTGCCAGGTTCGGTTCACACCCTTTAAAATAAAATTAAAAAAAGTCACTATATTTTAGCCTATTAATGCTCACTTGTTTCCATGGATTTTGATAGTATTTTCTTCAGTTGGCATGAAAAGACTGAACAAATTAAAATACTAACCCATGCCATTTTCAGAAGGTTTAGTGCCACTCAAGGTGTAATGCATGTTCAGTAGATATGGTAAACTGGGGCTCCGGAGTGGCGCATCCAGTTAAGGTGTTCTAGAATGTCAAAGCTTAATACTCTTTAGAAGAAAGTATTAATTAATTTTTGAGTGGTGAGGATAAAACTGTATGTAGACATTGACATTGTTTCCAAAAACATGACTCTCCAACCTTTTGTTATAGTATGTGTCTGTCGTGAACCAGGCAGAGAACAATAATGGTCACAAATCTATAAATATTTCTCAATATCTGAACTAATCCAAAAATGATCCTTATGCATTTATAATTCAGCTCTGTTGACTCTTGTCCTCTTTCCAATTTTTGATTCAATTACTCACAGTATTTGCTCTTGACTGCCATCTTGTGGTTCTTGGTGCACAGTAAACTGCTAAACAGAGTATAGTCCTTAAATGAGTGCTAAGTAAGTTTTTTTACACTCATTTTCTCACCTCTTGTTAATAATAGCTACCGCTAGTCCCCCTTTTACTTGTGTTTTAGATCTTTGTATTTTCGTGGTTGCTTGTTTTTGTATACTTCGGTTTAGGAAATGCAGGTTTTTCAAGTATAACAAAAAATGTAACTGTTGCCTCTTGGTATCTAATTAAACTCCAGTGCAGTAGGTTGCATTGGCATGTTGCATCTAGACCACTGAAGTAAATTAGAGCTTCAGCACAGGAAACGATTTAGCATGGTACAAGGAAATTGGATCAACTTTTACTTCTATAGCACCAAATTTAAAGTCTACCCTATGGAGTACTGATCAAGCCTTCAGCTGAAGCTTGGAAACATTCA
Source organism: Polyodon spathula (assembly GCF_017654505.1). Classification (NCBI taxonomy): domain Eukaryota; kingdom Metazoa; phylum Chordata; class Actinopteri; order Acipenseriformes; family Polyodontidae; genus Polyodon; species Polyodon spathula. The sequence goes on along the minus strand of NC_054537.1, from coordinate 33,467,445 downwards.
CAGCTTGGGTTAGGCCGGTGAAGAGAGCTGATTGGTTAGACAGCAGGAATAGAGGTCATCTCTTGATCTTGAGTACTGATCTTTATCAGTTTGTGGGTTTTTGCTGGACAGTGAAAGCAGTTTTCCCATTTAGATCTCAACCTAACACAAGATTTAAGAAATGCATACAGTACTTGAGCTTACTATGACCTTCCTAAATTATGTACAGTATAGAGAATTCAAACAGTTAATTTAACACACTAATTCTCTACATAAACATGGTTTAAATATCTCTCACATGATGTTGTTTTGAAATTAGTGAAGTAGAAAAACTTTTTTTTTTTGTTGTGTGTGTTTTTTTTTTTAAATCAGATGACCTACAGTGTTCTGAGAAAATACTCTGAATTTATTAAGTTCTCAAATCAGACTGTTAAAGACACTGCTGTTGCAATAAATAGATGAAATTATATACACAAATATTTAATGAAATACTTAACAGAGCTCCCATTCTTTCTCTTGAAAATGTCAATAACTGCTGGAATAAACAGTTTTTTGGGTTTTTTTTAGCCTGATTCTTGCATATCACGGAGGAAGACTTACAACTGTGTGGCTAAATGTTCATCAGTGGACCAGGAAATCAAACCACGTAATTTGGTGGTTCATATATTTCTTTTAAAAACAAATCTAAAATACAGCATATTACAAAGACAAGGAAGGAGAAAAGCAAGCCTTGGTGTATACAATTAGAGTAACTCACCCCTGTTGGCTACAAGGGTTGCCAGATCTTATGAATATGACATTTTAACCTATTTTTGAAATCCTATAAACTTTTGGGTAACACCAACGGAAAATGACTGTGAGTGCATATGCACTGCAATAGAATTGAATTGGAACGCATATGAACAATGAATATTTTCTTGTTATTATCCAATTTATTTTGTAGTTCTACTCATCATGTAGGTAAAATCGCCCCAGATTCAGAATATATTCTAGGAGGAACACCATAGGAATAACAGTTATTCCTTTGGAATTCATAGGAATTTGTGACCATTACTTTCAAGTGCAATTAACTTTTAATTTAGTTTATTCACTTTGTGCCCACAGGACCAGCACAGGTACATCTCAGTAGTGCAGCACTAACACAAAGAGAGACCTAAGTAGACCATACTCAATAATAAACAATACAGCAATTATTATACATCCAAGTAATATCAGTAAAAACACACATATACACACAATACACACATATAGTGCCTATAGCAGGTATTCACCCTCCTTGGACGTTTTCACAGTTTGTTGTGTTACAACCTGAAATCTTGATGCATTAAAATGTTTGTTTTTTTTCCTTTGATTTACACAAATTACCCAACACTTTGAAGAGGCAAGATAATTTTTATTGTGAAACAACAGTTAATGAAAAATCGTCTTGGTTAGATAAGTATTCACCACCCTAACTCAATACTTGGCATAACCACCTTTGGCAGCAATTACAACTGTGAGTCTTTTGGGGCAAGTCTCCACCAGGTTTGCACATCTGGATCGTGCAATATTCGCACATTCTTCAAGCTCTGTAACTAACTTTTGTTTCAACAACATACAGCACTAACTGTTTTCATAATGATGTACAGGTAGTGGACAAAAAAATTGGAAACACCAATGTAAAGTCACTTAATTGGGCTTTGGGCCACCACGTGTGGCCAGTATGCGCCGTGGCATAGAGTTTAACTGCCTCTGGAATTTTGCAGAAGGGATGCGGCACCATTCTTCCATGAGAATGTCAATCAACTCACGTCTGGTTGATGGAGGTGGAAAGCACTGTCTCAGGCGTCGTTCTAGAATATCCCATAAATGCCTGAATTGGGTTCAGATCTGGTGACTGAGAAGGCCATGACATATGGATAACATCAGCGTCATACTCGTCAAACCATTGGGCAACCACACATGCTCTGTGGATGGGGGCATTGTCATCCTGGAAAATGCCCCCCCCCCCGGCAGGAAGAAATGCTACAACATGGGGTCAAGATCCATTCACAGTACCATTAAGTAGTGATTAGCATTGACCTTGCCTTCTAAGGGAATGAGTGCACCAAAACCATGCCAGGAAAATGAGTCCCACAACATTACAGAACCACCAGAACCCTTCTTTGTTGGAATCAAGCACTCAGGGCTGTAGAGTTCTTTAGGTTGCACTCCTAAACGTCCATTTGTCGAGAACATGGTGAAGGATGATTCATCTAACCATATCACATTTCTCCACTGCTCGGTAGCCCACTGCCTGTGCTCTCGAGCGGTTTGTGCACTGCAACCCGACTATGGTATCCTGCTCTGTGGAGTTCTCGGCATACCGTTTTTGATGAAACGGGCTGCTCGCACCCCAGGTTGAAATTTGCAGTCAATTGATCTGCAGTTGCTCGCCTAGTTTGCCTTGCACATCGAATTAATGCACAGATATCATGATCCTGGAATATGCGCTGCCTCAGCAGAGTGGGACTTTATGGTAAAAGAATACTGCAGCTACCAGTTTCCGCTATAACCGATAAGTTAAAGTTCGACTGGAAATAACATTAGTAGTCACATGACAGCATCTGCGTTGAAAACTGGAAGAAAGTGGGTGCCAAAGAAAGCCATGGAAGATGCAAAGAATGCCCTTCAAATCGGTGATATCATGGGGCAAGTTCAGCATGGAAGAGGGGGTCTTGGTCTCAGTTCAGCTTTTCCTACATGGCACAAGGCAGCCCCAGTTCAATGGAGGAAGCTGGTAGTGAACGAGGTGCGAAAGCAGGAGGAGAGGATGAGGTGCATAAAGGCCATGTGGGAGAGTGCGGAACAACGCAAGATTGGCTGGCAAGACCTATGGACAATGGAACAGAACAGGATCAGTTTCCTCATCAGGTCAACATATGATGTTCTCCCACCACCACATGACCTAAACTTCTGGGTAGGAGAAACCTTTATAACCTGCAATAATAAGGCATATTTTGACAGGATGTAAGGTGGGTCTTAGCCAGGAGCCGTTTACTTGGAGCCATGACCAGGTGCTGCGATGTTTGGCCTTAGCATTGGAAGACAAGCGTAACATGACCAATAAGCTGCCACCAGTTCCATCAAAATATTACACAGAAAAGACAACATTCCGCAGCCCAGGAGAGCAAATGCCAAAAAAAGGTGTTAAAACCAAGCCTCACCCAGAACAACTGGAAGCTGTTAGAGACTGGAAAATGCTGGCAGATTTTAGTCAATGGCTAATTTTTCTACCTGAGATTACCACCACTAACCTTCCACCAGATATTGTCTTTTGGTCTGGATCAGCATGCCTTGTTCATCTGGTAGAGTTAAAAGTGCCATGGGAGGATGATGGAGATGAGGTGTATGAGAGGAAGAAACTGCTGTATGCTCAACTAGCCGCTGAAGCGGAACAGCGAGGATGGAGAGTCCGGGTTTACCCAGTGGAGGTGAGTTGCCGAGGATTTGTGGCACACTCTACAACCTGGTTTCTCAGAGACATCGGATTCAGTGGCCAAGATTTGCATCGCACAGTGAAGAACTTATCTGAAGCAGCAGAGAAGAGCAGCAACTGGCTGTGGTTGAGACAGAAAGATTCTGGTTGGGGATGTCAAGCACAATAGAAAGAAAGAAACACTGATTTACAGATAAGTAAGCTGGGTTGAGTTGAGTGGGGGATGGAGGGGGGTGATGCTGGGACGCCAGAATCACCGTCGAGCCCTCTTGAGGTGTTGTGGGCTAGTCGACAAAAAACAGAGGATGGAAAGTGCCCACTTGAGGGCCCCAGAGATGTACCCTACTTAGCTAAATCCAGATGTTTGTCATGCTGATGCGCTGGGGAGACCACACTGTGGTTGATCCCCGGAGCCAGCATCACAGCCGTTGTGTGCGATGATGTGCTGTGGAGGCAAAATAAGCTGATCCCTGGAGCCATCATTACACTTTAGCCATCAATAACTGGCAGAAGGATATCAACATCAGATGGAAGGAAACCCAAATGGATGGAGACGCAGATGGATCACATTAGTTTACTGTAAAGCAACGTCTTAATTGGTGCTTATCTTGGCAAGAGCAGAGTTCAAATCAGCGTGAAGTTTTAACATCATATAATGGATATCATAACAGAATTATATTTTTTTGGATTTGTCTATTACAAAAAATACTAACGGGTCATTAAGTATATCAGTTTATTGTAAACCCACTGATAGAAATACGGATCTTGCATGCAGAAAGTGACCATCCTTGACATATGATTAATAATATACATTATAGTCAATTTCTGTGATTAAAGAGAGTAATACAACTGACTATGAAATTAAGACGAAAGACATGTAAGCTTGCTTTCTAACTAGAGAGTACAATAAAAATGTGATATAATCTGTGTATAATAAAACTACAACAATTGAACGTAATGATTTGATACATAGAACCAATAGAAGACAGAATAACATTTATTACAGAACACAGTAATACATCCCATGCTGTTAAAAATATAATTAAAAAACATTGGCAAGTGCTGACATGTGATCCTCAATTTCATTCCATTTCGTCCTCTTTACCACGATTTTATTTTAGATGGGGCAGGAACATTAAAGACTCTTTAGTCTCTTTAATGTATAAAGCACCAACGCCAATTGATAACTGGCTGACTGTTCTGATATATGGCAATTACCGATGTAGTAGATGCACATATTGTTCTAACACATATAATACAACATTTCTCAATCACCCATATTCAGGCCAGAAATATCCTATAAAGGGATTTATTAACTGTAACAGCACACATGTAATTTACATGCTTAAATGTCCCTGTGGTTTACTTTAAGTGGGTCAAACAAAACACCATCTTAAAATACGTATCGCTGAACACAAAGCTGCAATAAGAAACCTGTGTTTTTCATTTGTGTGATTAGATAAGAATATTTTGCTATACAATCAATGCTTTTAAATATTCTGTTTGCATGAGAGTGACTATTTATTGCTTTGAAAGTTTATGGTGCTTTGTAATATATGCATTGCTGTTGTCTATGTACACATCCTTTTTTCCTCCTAATGAATATTTTATAAGTTTGTGTAATTTAATGTACTAATTAAATACTTATTTAATTAAGAAAGTTGATTACTATAAATAGGGGCTGTTCTTAAAAAGTAAACATTATCCGCCTGACAAAAACACAAGAGTGTCGAAAAGCATTGTGGTGCACAACTATCTGTTTATGTGCTGCTTTTGTTTTTAACAATAAAATGCATTAAGTTCTAATAAGTAACTTGCAGTGGTCATGTTCTTATAAAGAGAAGTTATACGATGAGTGTGCAACCAAGACATCTCTAAAAGGTCTACCATCAAGTGATAAGTAGGTCTACCATCACAGCGATAAGTATTTGGATAGTTATTGAGACTTTGGTCAGTATATAAATTGCCTTATATTGGTTTGCACCTCTAATAACAAGCATTGTGGTGCATGTTATGTCATTTAGTTTATATATATATATATACACACACACATACACACAGTGCCTATAGAAAGTCTACACCCCCTTGAACTTTTTTCACATTTTGTTGTGTCAGTGCCTCAGAGTTTCATGCATTTAAATGAGGATTTTTTCCACTTATCTACACACCATACTCCACACTATTAAGGGGAAAAGTTTTTATTGAGAAAAAAATTATATATTAAAAATACAAAACTGAAAGATCATAATTGGATAAGTCTCCACACCCCTGAGTTAATACTTGGTGGAAGCACCTTTGGCAGCAATTACAGCTGTGATTCTGTTGGGATAGTTCTCTACCAACTTTGCACACCTAGATTTGGCAATATTTGACCATTCTTCTTTACAAAACTGTTCAAGCTCTGTCAAGTTCCTTGGATGCGTTGATGGACAGCAATCTTCAAGTCATGCCACAAATTTTCAATTGGATTTAGGTCGGGGCTCTGACTGGGCCACTCAAGGACATTTACCTTTTTGTTCCTTAGCCATTCCAGTGTATCTTTGGCTGTGTGCTTTGGGTCGTTGTCATGCTGAAAGGTGGACTTCTGTCTCAATTTCAGCTTTCTTGCAGAGGGCAGCAGGTTTTCCTCAAGGACTTTTCTGTACTTTGCCACATTCATTTTCCCTTCTATCTTGACAAGTGCCTCAGTCCCTGCTGATGAGAAACATCCCCATAACATGATGCTGCCACCACCATGCTTCACAGTAGGGATAGTGTTCTTTGGGTGATGCACTGTGTTGGGTTTGCACCAAACATAACCCTTTGCATTTAGGCCAAAATGTTGCATTTTAGTTTTGTCAGACCACAAAACTTTTTGCCACATGAGTGTTTTTTTATTTATTTTTTGCATACTTCAAACGGGATTCAAGGTGGGCTTTCTTGAGTAATGGCTTCCTTCTTGCCACCCTACCATACAGACCAGATTTGTGGAGTGCTTGGAATACTGTTGTCACATGCACACTTTGACCAGTCTTGGCTATAAAAGTCTGTAGCTCTTGCAAAGTTGCCATTGGCCTCTTGGGAGCCTCTCTGAAAAGTCTCTGCTTCTTGCTCGGTCATCCAGTTTGGAGGGATGGAGTAATCTAGGCAGGATCTTGGTTGTGCCATATACCTTCCACATCTTAATAATCATCTAGACTGTGCACCAAGGGAAATTCAAGGCCTTTGATATTTTTTCCCATCCCCTGATCTGTGCCTTTCAACAACTTTGACCCAATTTAACACCGGTGGAGGTGACTTAACTTGGTGTGTGATTTTGAAGGCAATTGTTTATACCTAAACTAATTTAGGATTGCTTTTACAAAGGGGGTGGACACTTATCCAACCAAACAATTTCTGTTTTTATTTTTAATTCATTTTCTACAAATTTCTAGTAATTTCAAATTTCTACAATATTTTTTTTCACTTGGAAGTTGTGGGGTAGGATGTATTGATAAATGAACAAGAAAAAAAAAAAAAAAAAGTAAACTATTCTAATTCCAGACTATAAGGCAACAAAATATGAAAATTTTGAAAGGTGTGTAGACTTTCTATAGGCACTATATATATATATATATATATATATATATATATATATATATATATATATATATATATATATATATATATAATTCTTCGCATTTTTCCCACATATGTGGGGTCTGCTTGTTTGTACAGATTTCTTCACCCCGTACGTTTTGCGAGGCGCATGTCGCCTTTCAGCCGATCCAACCAGCACGTAAATGGTCGTCCACGGGGCCGGCGGCCTTCCACATTCAATTTGAGGGCGGTCTTTGCCATTGATGTGTCATTGCTGTGGAGCACCGGTCCATACCATCGTAGGCGCGATTCCCTCATTTTCTCAGTGATTGGGGCGACTTTGAGTGTTTTTCGCACCTCTTCATTCTCGACATGGTCTAGTCTTTTCAAGCCGAGGGTCCATCGTAGCATCTTCATTTCCATCGTATGGAGTGCCTGTTCATGTTTTTTTGTCGTTGGCCAGCATTCAATTCCGTATAGAGCCACTGGTCTGACCACTGAGCGGTAGACTTTGGATTTTAGCCGCAAAGGGATCTTCTTTTTGCACAGTACTCCAGTGATCTGCCGCCATTTCATCCATGCGGCACTGACTCGCGTCTTGGCATCTTGAAGGGTAGTGCAGTCAGAGTTGACACATGAGCCTAGGTACTTGAACTGGGTCACTTTGTTAAGTTGGACCCCACCAGCTGCGATTATGCCATCGGTTTGATCACCACATTCCATGACATGAGAGTAGATGTTAAAACGTCATGCTGATTTGAACTCGGCTCTCAGCCAAGACAAACACCAACTAAGACGTAGCTGTACAGTAAACTAATGTGATCCATCTCCATCTCCATCCATTTGCGTTTCTTTCTATCTGATGATGTTGATATCCTTCTGCCTGGTGTTGATTGCTGAAGTGTAATGCTGGCTCCAGGGATCAGCTTATTTGCCTCTGCAGCGCATCAGCACACACAACAGCTGTGATGCTGGCTCTGAGGATCAACCACAGTGCAGTCTCCCCAGCGCATCAGCATGACAACTGTCTGGATTGAGCTAAGTGGGCACCTTCCAAGTGGGCACCTTCCATCCTCTGTGTTTTGTCCACTAGCCCACGACACCTTGAGGGCTCGACAGTGATTCTGGCATCCCAGCATCACCCCCCTCCATCCCCTCCCCCAGCTTACTTACCCGTACATCAGCATTGCTTTCTTTCTATTGTGACTGAGATCCCCAGCCAGAATCTTTCCATCTCAACCACAGCCAGTTGCTGCTCCTTTCTGCTGATTCAGATAAGAACAATTAACACATTATTAAACACACATTTTCATGTGTGCCCTGCTACAATACATTATATATATACATACACTGCTGTGCAAAAGTCTTAGACATGTTGCATTTTTCTACTCTGATGCATTATGAGCATCAACAATTTACTCAAAGTCTCCACTAGTGTTTTCTACTATTATAACGGCCTTGACTTGCATAAAGAAGGAAAAGCATTGAGTGAAATAATTTGCATCACTCAATTTTCAAGGTGTGGTATCCGAAGCATAATCAATAAGTACAGATAAACGTCATCTGTAATTGACAAACCCAGGACTGGAAGACCCCAAAAAAGCTGTCTAAGATGTTTAAACAAGAGCTACAAAATTAATCATCTGCTGTGCATTTGCCTGGGCTCTGTCTTATGTTGTGGACTGTTAGGTAGTGTAAAATCAAGCCGATTGACAAGGAACAGAAGCAGGCACTGCTAAATTCAGTTTATTCAACTTATCTTTTGAATCACTTAGAACTCTGACAAATACTTTTACAATCATACAAGAGAACTGCTGTGAAAAATTGCTTCCCTAAAGTCAGAACTTAGATTTTAGTAAAGGTTCTCGTTGTATCAATAGCTATAGATAAGGCATAGAAAGGATGCCACTAAATTCCTTTTGAACAAACCTTAGCTTCATTAGTGCCTTAGATTAGTGCCTCTCTGTCATTCAAACACTACAAGAGACTTGTACAAGATCTGATGATTAGTGTGTACCTACCTACAAAATATTTAGTGTCTGTCCAATAAATTGTAAGTAAAAAATATTCCGACTTGATAATTGTATCAATAGAAATATGAATGATCACATAAACAGAAACAAAGTGAAATATGGGTGAATTAACTCTGGTGCAAATGGGCTTATTTCCATATACCATTTTAATTTAAAATCCCAGTCTGATAAAAACAAATGATAGGAAAACTGCAAAATGTACAATTGGCACAGCCTGCCATAGTACCTAGAGTGATCAGCGGAGCACAAACAGTGTCTCGGAAATGGTTGAACTCTAACTGACTGGTCACAGGGAGAGAATGAGGATCATACTACATATTTGCTACGTAAGAATTTAAGACCTGAACCAGGAATAATGATATGTAAATCCAACCCTGTATCAGTGAAGAAATCCTGCAATTATGCCTAAATTAATCCTCTTGTGAATTTGCATTTCTAGAGATGGATTTATTAATATATATATACTTCATTTAATAATGAATTAAGATATATGAATTGTGAGATATGCCACATTTTGATGAATACAGAGATTCATAAAGCCCCAGTGTCTTGCTTAATGTATTGCAGCTCTGTTCATTTACTGGGGTCTGTTCAGTTGATCTAAATGGTGGCGGTTCTGAATGCTGCCAGTGTTTAAATGGAACTTCAACATCTATAACAGATGTACTATGTAACAGAATGACAATATCTAAAGCAGAATGTATTTTTCACAATGAAAGTAAAGCAAAGGAAACGTCTGGTTTGGTCCAAATTTAAAATATTTTAAATCAATTGAATTGATCTCACTGGATATACTATTGCTTATGCAGCCCACTACGCCATATAAAAGAACACTAAACAAGAATTGGATGATCTTTAAAAAGAAAAAAAGCCACATGTGGCACAAGCTGTTTTTTTGTCAAGGGTGCTTAAGCCAGTCTTTGATATTTACTGCCCACAAACACACCCTGTGGACATTTAGACATCTGACACACACTCTGTCCTGGGTGCCACCAGATTGAAAGGCTTCTTACGAAACTAGTAGCACAGGCAGCACCGTGTCCAAGAAACAGGGCATCACGAAGATCAGAAAGAAAGATCAGAAACAGATAAACCTCTCATTTTATCTAGTTTGCAGGAAATAAAAAAAAGATGTTCAATAGCAATCCAAAGTATTTTGTTTAACAATGTTTAGTTTTAGAGAAAGTGAGTACTTATTTTCAACAGACTACTTGGGTACACTTGCTACATTGTATGACAAAAAGTTTCAAGAAAGATTAAGATTTTTTGAAGATGCAAGCCCATTTCTTTGTTTCAAAAAATAAATTAACAAGCTCTGTATGTATGTGAAGATCACAACCGAGAGTTTACAGTAACATCCGATCTGTTCATTTACATGCTCGCTCAGCTAGAAAATGCAAATCTCATTCGCTGACCTACATAGCTACACATAAATGCTGCTACATACACAACCAAACAATTTACACATACTCGCAGATTTGTATTTTCAGTGCATGACTTACTGCATTTTAAAAGACATAAAGGCAGTGCCTAACCAAATGTGTTTTTACATCCATTTCCAAGATTTCACTGACTTTTGTTCAAATTCACGATTTTTATGATTCCTGTGACCTCTGTCACAATCGCATCCTTAATCATGGCTGTTGAAAAGGATTCTAGGTTGGTGCTTCCAGCCTTGTGGGGTGAAGAAGCCTGTGGAGATGGTCTTTTTTTATTTGGAGACCCGACATTCCTGGATTATCCAAAAAACAGTGGACCAGTAAGAAGGTGAGTAACCCGATGATTAAAACGGCTTCATAAGTAAAATAGGTGAAGGGTAGAGAGGAGCAAGATCTCTAAGCTGCCACTGCCACGACAGGTCACGTGACTCCCCCCTTCTGCCAGCTCTCCATAGATTTGACTACCTTCACTGTCTTCTCTTCCATCACCTCCTTCCTCGACTCCATCTGGCCCCTCACCTCTTGACCTGCCCTCCCCAGCCCTGGCTCTCCTCCATGCTCTGCTCAGCTTGTACCGAACTGCTCTCTGCTGAAAGGAAATGGAAGAAAACCAATCTCCCTGTGTGGAAGGGGTGTGGGTAATTCACTGATTAGGAGACAGACAGTTGTACTTGAAAACACCACACAGGTGCCCAGTTTTATTTTTAGACAGTTCTTACTTTTTCCGGCAGAGGGCACTGTTGACCGTGGGCTGCCTATCAACGATGATAGACAGCACCACGGAAATACCACAGCTGGTACGTGAACAGGAAGGGCACTTGCAGGTGCTCAAAGAAATAATAATGAAAACAGAAGGCGAAAAGAACAAGGGAAAATAAAACAGTAATAAAACTACAAATAAAAACCCGCACGACCCGGATCACCGTCCTACTCTATCGGCTATCTAGCCTGCTCTTTCACAATACGCCGGGGTCTTCCCAAGGGTTCCCCGCTCTCTCTCTCTCTGTCTCGCTGTGGTTCTTTATTTTTCTCCCGGTTGATTCCCGGTCCCGAATCAAAGCGTCCGCACCCTTAGCGCGTCTAAGTGGGCAGACCTGAGGAAACAACAGAGCGTTATTTTATAGGACCGACAATCACCCAAGACCCGCCTCTCGTCCATTCAGAGAGGGGAAAAGTCCACACACACACTTTCCCACCTCCCCGTGTCACTGCCATGACTCACAGGCGGTTGTTGGGCGACTGCCGCCCTCTTCCTGCAGCCCTTGAACACGCCAGCAGAGTCAGTACAGATCTCTCCCTGTTACACCCTGCTTCCTTGGATCCCTCTGCTCACTGACTCCCCATCACCCTCTGCAACGCCTACTAATCTACCCTCCTTTTCTGTGCTGATGATGCCCGGTATACTACGGGCCTAATCCTCTCACTCACCCCCCCCCCCCCCCCCCCCCCCCCGAATCCTCCCATATCTGTACCCACCTCTCGGTCATCTCCTGGATGCACTCGAATCTCAAACTCAACCTATCCAAATTAGACCTCCATTTCTTCCTTCCCTCTTCCTTCACCACCACTGATCTTGCTATATCTACTCTCCTGAATCCACCTCGTGTACTTGATTTTACTCTTTAAGGTAACCGTATTCATGTTTTTTGTAATGGCTCTTATTTGAAATCCTTCTTATCCATGTATTGTACTTAATACTTGCTCTTAATGGAATTTGCTCTTATATCCAAATACTTTCAAGTTTAACTGCTCTTAGTCGTAATCGCTTTCAAATGTAATTATTCACTTTTTTATTTTCTCATTTGGATTTGCTCCTACTGATTTTAGTGTATTTTATAACCGCTCTTACCAGTAATGTGATATTTTGTAATGTGATACTTTGTAACAACTATAAGTCGCCCTGGATAAATAAATAAATAAGGATTTAAATGTACTATGCTCTCCCCTCTGGCCTAATAAGGGTAAAGCATAATGTATGTTAACCCCTATTGTTAGGATATAAAATTAGAAAGGGAGAGGATGCTCATCAATTGATGTAAATGTAGGGCTGTCTCTCACATTTTAGATCTATTTAGACAGAAATGCACTAAGGAGACTCACGTGCACGGCTAGATGTTCGGTTTGCATAACATCGGTACTCAAATTGTAATTTACATGTATCATTCTTTGATAGAGTAAATAGATCCTGTGGTCTTGATTTTTAAACTGAAAGATTGATCAGAGCATGTGAACCATCAATTAATCACACATGATATGTAACTGTCTAGTACAGTAACACCCTACCCTCACACAATTTAGTGAATTGAGAACCTGTAAGTTAAAATGAAGTTCTAAAATATCTGAACAAAAGCAATGGATTTTAAGCTAATTTCATTTCAAGCGTTAATTTAAATAATTATGTTGATGACTATTGGTGTTTGTGTGAATGTCTGATAACTTTGTAAGGTTTGGTTGCAGCACCATTAAATTCCACTAGGTGGAAACATAGTAACATATATTTTAGCTGTCCTTTTCTTCCATTATATTATCTTCTTACAGTATTAAAAATGTTAACATCCAGCTAGCTGTTTTTTTAATTTATTTTTTTTTACAAACGGTCTGGGATATCTGCTCTGTTTTGTGGTTTGGACGTAGAAAGTGATCTGTATCTACTTATAGTTTCATTTTAAAAGTATTATTCATTGTAAAATGACACCAGACAGTACAATTAATGTTGTGCTATTGTTATTCCCTTACTTACTGTACAATCTACGAATGCTGAATCAATAGAATGAGCATATGAGTGAGTTTCTACCTCTGAAAAAACTAATTAAACAGTTTTCACAGAACCTACCTAAGGTACCTTACCTAGGGATCATTGGATGGTCCAGGATTAGTGTTAATTAGGGCTTAGGGTTTTTTGTTACTGAAAATGTGCTAGTTCTATTACAATTCCGTTACAGGTGGTGTCCAGTGAACATTAACTGTGCTCTACTGTTAATCTATACATATATCTATGTACATTTTTATATTGTGTTTATAAACCATTAGATTTAAATGTGACATACCCCTTAGAATATACTATTGAGATTGATTTGCTTGTGTTCACAAAAGCTACCATTTATAGTTGTTCTAGATCTTTATACAGGTCTGCAGTGTTGAAAGAGGTGATAAATGTATATTTGAAAAGTGTTCTGCTACATTAACACTAGATTAACACTAGATCGACCAAGGAGTCCCTTTTGACTGCTTTAGGAATTTAAATTTAAATTGTGGTTTAAGATACCGAGCTGTGCTTTCCTGACTTTTCCTAAATATATGTACTAATTACCCTGCCAAGAAAGAATCACGTAGCTGCAAAAAATTATGAGATAAAATACCTATTCATACATATTCCGAGCAGTCAAATTGACCGCTGCACATAAAAAATATTATAGCAATTCCTTAAGTGAGAGGTCTTCTGATATTTCTATTGTTTCCCATCAATCAGCCTTGACAGCTCACAGCACCAGGCTGTCTATCTACATTGGTTACTACAAGTCATTTGTTTTTCTAAGAAATTCATTGTTACCCCAATACACATTGAAAATGGATTGCGGAAGACGCAGGACAGCAAAGAAGTATTTGTTAGTGCTGCAAAGTTTACCAAACAACGATTCCATTGCAGCAGAGACAAATAATGCCGTATGTGGCTTTGAAGCAGACTGGGTTTGCGAAGATGAATCTTCCACCAGCAGTGACAGTGAGGAGGATGCCAGCGAAGTGCCAGGACCGAGTGCACGAAGAGGGTGCAGGAGATCCCATGGGAGAAGAAGCAATCCTGTGGCAACCCCTGCAAGGATGCCAGCCACTTCACCTGCATCAGCCCCTGCACCTGAGGCAGCTGCCTTTCCAGTGGTAGCGCCAGCACCAACTGGCACTAAAGAGGCTGGTAATGATGGCACTGTTTGGAACACTATAAATCCTGGTGTTGTAGCTGCAGGTAGAAGGGGTGAACAGACTATTTTGAGGGAAGTTCCAGGGCCCACGACATATGAAAAATGCAACATTGATGACACGGATACGCTTCATAACATACAACGTTGCACTGAAGCAGAAGTCCACTGAAATCTACAAGATGATTCCTAGTCAATGCCTTGGATGAATCAAAAGCTTTCACTGCACTAGTATATACCCGTGCAGCATTTGGTGCCATAAGTCTGGATTAGTGTTCATAGCTGTGCCAAATGCTCAAAGACAGTCTGTGGTAAGTGCACTGGATATTTTGAAAAGCACAAGATCTGTCTGATTTGTGCAGCACTTAGACTGTAAATGATTGAAAATAAAGCCTATTCTGTTCAAATGTTTATTTATTCATGGTATTTCGATTACAATATGTCTGTATATAAACGCATAGCATATATGGGCTGTTATGTAGGCAATATAAACCCATAATAAATAAATAATAAATCCAAAGAAATATTTATAACAATTTATTAATTTAATGAAGACAATAGACTTCACAAATACTGTTCAATTTCTCAATGCAGGACAATAGTGTGGCATATGCAGAGTTAAACAGATCCCTGCATCAAGCCAATATTACAAAGAAGCAATTAAAAAAACAAAAAAACGAAAAAACCACCTTTGATACTCAATTTCTGTACTAATGAAAAAGTACATGCATTTTTAATACAAACTGCAGTACAGACGTATCATATTCTGATATTCACAGAGTAGTTAATTAAGATGTTATTTTGGATATAAATGGAACTTCTATTTAGTGAGAGCTCAACAATGTACATTTTATAAAATAACTGCATTCTGATTAATTTTTTTTTGTTGTTGTTGTGAAATCGATACCATATGACGTGCAAAACCTGCATTTTGATGATGTGTAGCTCCACCATGCAAGAAAAAAATGTAACGCCAAACACATATTTTAAAAACATGTTACATTTTCAGTAAAATGCCATATGGAAAACACAAATAACAAAAGGAGTTTAATGTCACTTACATGTCACGAATACCAATTTCTCTCATGACATGTGCACTGTTTGTCAAGATTTTTAAATATACTTATGTAACGTGTGTGTAACCAAATATTAAACATTAACCTCAATAAAATAGCTTTTTATAATAAACATAACCTGAACAAAAAAGTTACATTGCCTGTTGGTACCAAGTATTGGAGTCACCCAGATTTATTTCAAATGTTTGGAGCTTTGTCACCACATTGTGTGACGGGGTACACCCCATCCGTGTGTATTTCTGTTATTTTGTGTTCGTATTTGCTGTATTATTATTTAAAATGTACTGTTTGATGCATTTAAAAACACACCATTTTTATTGTTGCTGTTTACAGCCTGGATGGGGTTAAAATGTCCCATCCAGATAAAATCGTGAGAATGCGTGGTCAACCGCGAGTGGTTATTGACGGTTGACCACACATATGAAAAACCCTGTGCAGAATGTGGTAGAGGAATAAACTAGGTAATTAATAGCCTGTTAATCCCGGGGCCACAATTTTAAAACAAGCAGCTTTGGCTGAACCTGGTTGGAGTGTTCAGGAGTGAAGAACGAGAGTAAGAGAGAGAGCAGTAAAAAAGAATAAATATAAAGAAACAATTGGCTTGTATGCTGGTTCGACACCAGCACAATATTTGTTTGTTATTATTTGTTTGTTTGTTCATTTGTTTTGGCCACCGTGCCTTTTGTTTTGTGCAACTGTTTAATTTTTTTATTTATCAATAAAATGTGCAGCAGCGCTTACCTCGCAGTTCTGTGTGTCAATTCTCTTCCTGGTCTGACGTCACCACAAAGCCATCTCGCCACACCATGTTATTAGGATTTTGTGTAATTGTCTTATATATATTCTCTGTCAGTCCAAGACATATCAAATGTGTCCTGAATTTTGTGGCACTTTGTTGTTGAAGGTACTATAGTTGTGATATTATTTGTCTGCTGTGCATTTTCAATCCTGACAAGTACTTTGGCCATAAAATCAGTAACCAAATTAAGCTTTGAAAAAAAAGTCTGAGTTCAAAGGAATAGAGTTTTTGTACTTTTTAAAATATTGCCCTACTCTAGTGGCCATTATGTAGATTTAGATTCCTGAGTCTTGCAGGAGTACATATAAAGTGACTGGCACAGCTTTCACAGTCATGTCTAATAACTGTCAATTTTAAGAACTTTGCTGTGTTTTTGCTTTGAAGGAAACTACCTCCGAGAATGTAATTCAGTTCTACACTTGAGATTGCCTATACAGTGAAACAGAGAGCAGTGAGGGGAAGTACAGTAGCAAGCCTGTGGGAGTTACAACCATCTGACTTCTGAAAATAGTCACAGACAAGTATTTGGGCAGTTTGAGAAAAATCAAAAAAGAAAGTTATTTCTATGATTTCGAATTGTTCTGTTGAAAGATACAAAACAACAAATTATTACGTAACATGCATAAAATAATGAAAAATAAAAAATAAATGCAAAAACTAATTTCATACTTTGACAAAAGTATTTGGGCACCTTTGCAGTAGTATTTTGTGTGTCCATCCTTTGCTTCCTTTACAGCTTGTAATCTTTTTTTGTATTTTCAAACCAGTTTCTGGCTTTTTCTTGAGATATTTTTGCTCCTTGTTCAACACGTACAGCTTCTGCAATCGATTTTGGTTTCCTTTTTGCAACAGCAGCCTCAAGTCAATCCACAACATTTGATGGGATTCAAATCTGGGGACTGAGATGGCCAATTCATAACTGTAATCTTTTTTTTCAGAAAGTTGTTTGTAGACTTCGCAGAATGCTTAGGGTCAAATTCTCGTGAATTTCTTGACTATCTTATCTCAATTCAGGTGTCAAATCTTTTGCAGTAATCCAAGGATTTTGATGGGCTACTCGAACAATTCTTCTTCTAGATTTTGCAGAAATCTATCTCTTCCACACCTGGAGCAGGTTGCAGTAGTTCCTGTTCTCCTGTGTATGTCAGTAATAGTCCACACAGTGCTTTTCAGTAAATAGAGTCTTCCTGCTATTTTTCTAGTAGTTTCTCCTTTTTCGTTTAGTTTCATTTAATTGTATCACTGCCAAGGGAGGCTGTGTGGTCCAGGGCTTGTAACCAGGAGGAACCTGGTTTAAACCAGCTCAGCCACTGACTCACTGTGTAATCCTGAGCAAGTCACTTAACCTCCTTGTGCTCCGTCTTTTGGCTGAGACGTTGTTGTAAGTGTCTCTGCAGCTGATGCATTGTTCACACACCCTAGTCTTGTATCTTGTACAGCGCTTTGTAATGGTGGCCCACAATGAAAGTTGCTATATAAATAAATTAAGAAAGATTTTGACGTTGTTGTTCTCTTTAGTTTTAACAATTTTTGCTGCTTTTTAAAATTTCAAAATTCCCAATTTATTTTTCAGCACTTGATTAGATATTTATTTATTCTATAATTATCACCAGTTGTTGGTTTTTAATCATGGTAATTGTCAATAATTAGCAATGAATGTTTTCAGCCGAAATATGTTGATTGCCCAAATACTTTTGTCAAAGTATGAAATTAATTTTTGAATGTTATTTTTCATTGTATGCATGTTATGTAATAATTTGTTGTTTTACTTTCAGTAGAACAATTAGTTATATAAATGACTTTCTTTGTGGTTTTTCTATTTCTTTTAAATTGCTCAAATACTTTTATCTGTGACTATATATCTTGTCAGTTGCTGGGGGAAAAGGGCATGTCGGTCTGTCAGTCTCTAGACCAGGGATTCCTAAAGTGTGACCCGTGGGCTATATGCAGCCTGTGATGGCACTGTCTGTGGCCCTCCTCAAATGCTTTTAAGAGTTTTCTATATTTACTTGGAAACAAAAGACTTGGTCCATTACAAGTGAATGTTCTGCTCAATATCAGTACAAACAGCACGACACTACTGTAGCTTTAAGAACATGAAAACAAGACACAGGTGCAGCAAGGGGCATCGATCTCAACTGCAAGGGGGGGATTTGGTGAGTGGATTAAAATGATCACCGAAAAAAGTGCATAAATCCCCAAGCAGAAACTAGGTCAATTCCTTGAAATCTAATAATACCGTAATAATAATAAGTCGTGGGTTTCATTAACATACACACTATAATAAAAGTAACCTGCTTAATATGAACTACAAGTGATGTGAAAAGCACTTAACATGGCTTATGTCCTGAAAAAAAAAAAAGAAAAAAGCTTATAAACTTTGCAGATATCAAGCTTAACACTTCCCAGTACTATCGTAAAATAAATCATATTTTTATAATTAACCTGCGCGGATAAAAACAGTAAGAGTTGTGTGATTGTGATATTTAGTGTTCTGGATTTATTTATTTTGGCACTGGCATTTTGTAATAAATTCAGATGACTGAAAAAAACTGCATTTTATTATTCATTTGAAAACATTTGTATGCATTTAAAAAATAAAAAGGAATCCCAATAGATTTCACTAAATAAGGGTAAAGATAACACTATGTAACACAATTTTTGTTCCTGGGTAGTAAGTGTTATTTCCTAATTGCTTATGCCTCAAAAGTATAGAAAATGGCTATTATTCCCCACAAACTTTGCTTTTGTGACTAGAACAGTGATATTTTGAAATTTACCTATTTCCAATGAGAAAACGGGCGAATGTGTGTCTTTTCGTTCACATAAAGTCAGAAAAAAACAACATACGAGTCCAAATTAACATGTATTTATACTAAAGTAATACAAAAATGACTACAAAAGATTTAGAAGAGAGTAATTTTTTGAGATTTACGATTATACTGTAAATCACTTTCATGAATCAGCCCCCAAATGTAGTCTCCCATCATATTTTCGTTATACTGTCCTTGGTAGCGATGTTCAAAGTCCAGCATATCCTGGTGGAAGCGCTCGCCTTGCTCCTCCGAGTACGCTCCCATGTTCTCCTTGAATTTATCAAGATGAGCATCAAGGATATGGACTTTGAGGGACATCCTACAGCCCATTGTGCCGTAGTTCTTCACCAGAGTCTCAACCAGCTCCACATAGTTTTCAGCCTTGTGATTGCCCAGGAAGTTCCGAACCACTGCGACAAAGCTGTTCCAAGCCACTTTCTCCTTACTAGTGAGCTTCTTTGGGAATTCATTGCACTCCAGGATCTTCTTTATCTGTGGTCCGACGAAGACACCGGCTTTGAACTTTGCCTCAGACAGCTTAGGGAAGAAGTCTTGAAGGTACTTGAAGGCTGCCGACTCCTTATCTAGAGCTCTGACAAATTGTTTCATAAGGCCCAATTTGATGTGCAGTGGTGGCATCAGCACCTTCCGGGGGTCCACCAGTGGCTCCCACTTGACGTTGTTCCTCCCCACAGAGAACTCGGTCCGCTGTGGCCAGTCCCGCCTGTGGTAGTGCGCCTTGGTGTCCCTGCTGTCCCAAAGGCAAAGATAGCAGGGAAACTTGGTAAAACCGCCTTGGAGACCCATCAGGAATGCCACCATTTTGAAGTCTCCTATGACCTCCCAGCCGTACTCATCATACTTCAAGGCGTCCAGCAAGGTCTTGATGCTGTTGTAATCCTCTTTGAGGTGCACCGAGTGAGCCAGGGGAAGAGACGGGTACTTGTTACCATTATGGAGCAGCACGGCTTTGAGGCTCCTGGATGAGCTGTCAATGAAGAGGCGCCACTCATTCTGGTTACAGGCGATTCCGATTGCCTCGAACAGACTGGTCACATTGTGGCAGAAGCAGAGCCCATCTTGACGGGTGAAGAAGCTGGAAAAAGGTTGGTGACGCTTCCTCTGATCTGCGACTTGCACACTTTCATCCAACAAGTTCCATTGCTTGAGCCTAGACGTCAAAAGCTCGGCATTGGACTTGGTGAGACCAAGATCTCTAATCAAGTTGTTGAGGTCTTTTTGGTTGGGGTAGTATGGGTTTCTCTCCTCAGCTCCACCTCTGAAATTGTCATCTGGATCTACAACGTCTTCCTCGCTCTCTGACTTGCTGCTCTCTTCTAAAGACGGCTGCTCTCTCTCCGGAGGAGTGGGTACGGGGAGCTCATGGCAGTGTGGCACCGGGGCGATGGATGAAGGAAGGTCCGGATACGTGATAGCAGGTGCATTCTTGCCAGTCCGACGTTTGGAAGGGTCCACCATGCAGAAGTAGCAGTTGCTTGAGTGGTCAGTGGGTTCCCGCCAAATTCTTGGGATAGCAAACTTCATGGCTCTCTTTCCCCTCTGTACCATCCTACAAAAATACATTTATTTCACCCATGACTAATGTGTAAGAGATTCTCACAACATTTTTCATATGATATATTTTTTCAATAACATTGAAAATTGTAAAACATTTTAAAATTAAGAACTTTTACAATTTTAAAAATTAACAAATTTTATAACATAAAATTCTGAGCAACATTTGTCCATCTTACCTTCCAGAGTTTTTTTGCAGTGCTCGCAGGTGAAATGAGGTGCCCAGGGTTTGTCTTGATCCCCGACAGACATGCTGAAATATGCCTTGTAGGCCTCACACATCTTAGCAGATGCTTCCACGGAGTACTTTTTCGCTCTTGTCTTGATAAATTGGCCGCAGACATAGCAAAATGCGTCTGCTGGATGCTTGCAGTCTCTTGATGCCATCTCAGAAAAATGCAGATATGTATCCACTTAGGCAGCTGGAACTAAACTGAACTGGTGGGCTTAAGGCACCTGTATTTATACTACTATTTATATTACTGGAAAGTTCTAAAAGTTACTCCAAGTTTACTCAGCACTGAATCTATCTGGAATGTTCTGGAAAATAGGTACATTTCAAAATATCACTGTCCTGGTCACAAAAGCAAAGTTTGTCGGGAATAATAGCCATTTTCTATACTTTTGAGGCATAAGCAAGTAGGAATTAACAATTACTACCCAGGAACCAAAAAAAATAAAATAATTTGTTACACGGTGTAATAAATAACTTAATTTTGCACATCAAGCGCTTTTCACATAACGAGCAGTTCACTTTAAGCAGGTTATGTTTAGGGATTAACATTGTTCTGTTAATGAAAAGTCATTTTAGGATAGTATTGAGAAGTGTTAAGACTGTGTGACAGAAATGCAATGAGTTTTGGTTGTAAATCTCCCTCCCGACCTGTGAGGGCGCTAAACAGCAAAAGGGGAAGTCTTTAGATGGGCTGGCCTGACAGTTCTTTCCCTGGGCCGGGAAGTCGGTCAGTCTGGAAGAAGGCGAGACTCCGTTGCAGGAACATTTTAACCCGGAAGGGAAACAACGTAGCAGCTGCAGACAGTAGAGACAGCTGTACTTGTTTACCAAGGGGTCATGTGTGATAGCATAAAGGGGATGGAGAATCGCAAATCTTTTCCTTTGCTTGGTTCAAAGAGACAAAGAACTGGAAGGACCTAATAGAAAGAAAAAGAGTTCCAGTCACTTTGCCACAGATCACAAAGTTTGTAGCCATTTGTTTTCCATTTAAGCACATTAAGGCACAGTAAGTGTTTTAGGATGTCCCATAAACATACGCATCTGATTAGTACTAGTCCCAGACTACCCAATGTTAATTAAGGTAAGGTACTGGTAAAGCAAGATTAGTGCAAATCTGGGTCTCTGAAACCAGCCGTTAAAGTATAAATACAAACATGATCAACAGAAATTTAAAAAAAAATAAAAAAATAATGAATTAAAAAAATTTCAGAAACCAGAAAAGGCAGCCCAGAAGATGTATGTCTTGGGTCTATATATAAAGGCATGTTATATTTATTGCATGTATTGGAATTTTATTATACAGCCCACCATCCAATGTCCCACCTGTTAAGTGGCCCTCCTTGACCAAAACTTTGTGAACCTCTGCTTTAGACAAATTGTACTTTGACTGTACATATAAACTAGCAAGCAAGGATCACTGAGCTCTGTTAGATAGTATGGGTATAATGATATTGTGTCATGATAGAGGGACGAGAGTTTGTTTTATAACTGGTATGAATACGTACTCTACCCATCTCATTTTAACAAAATAGCCCCACTGTTACATTATTATTTGATCTTATTATGCATTTTACAAGTAACCTGGTAGACCTGCATATCATTTATTGCATTGTATTGTGAAATGAATGTTTGTTACACCCATTATTTAACACTTACGTGCCTCAAAAGACTTTGTGGCATCTATTTCTTCTGCTGTCGAAGCCTCTTTTTTCCCCATTTACGTAAGATTGCCAAAGTTCGACGTTTTCTCACTGATGCTGAGATTTTGATCCATGCATTTGTAACCTCTAGACTTGACTATTGTAACTCCCTATTTGCAGGCCTTCCATCCAAAGCAACTGATAGATTACAAATAGTTCAGAACACAGCTGACAGAATCTTGACTGGTACAAAAAAGTACCACCACATTACACAATTAAAAAAAAAAAAAAAAAAAAAAATGCGTAAAGTGCCTTTAGATGTGCAAACGAAGTTGTTGTTGTTGTTTTAAGACGTCATTGGCATACACAATCTGTTTACACCGTCAAGTGTCTGGAGAAAGGTTGTCTGAAATATGAAGACAAACACACACACATTTCTTGTGTTGAGTTTATTTTAAATGTATAAATCATTAAGCTGAAATAACATTAATGTATTCTCTATACACATTACATTATTTAAAACTATTGTAGTGTTTCACAAGAGGCAGAAAACAGGAAAGATGCTTGGTTCTTTTCAAAGCTTTATTTCGCCACTCTCACACCCCAGAGTCCACAGCTCTGTCAGCAACTCAGGATTCAAACAGTGACCCAGATTGCTGAGCACAGCCCTTCTTATACACTTAGCTCCGCCCCTGTATGTAAAACAGGGTGCAGAGCTTATACACATCCCATTGGTTCTCGACTCCACACTTTGGACCAATGTGAATGCACACAGAAGGGATCAATCACAGGGGAGACAGAACGCAAAAAAGCAGGCTAGAATTACATGTACAGAGGTAAACACAGCGGTAGCGGAAATAAAGAGCGGGAAACACAAATACATAGATTGCTATTTCGGTATACAGGTATGGTCAAAAGGTTTGCATTAGCCTACCATTACTGTGTGTTCCTTTATCTTCAAAACCCAAGTGGGGGTTTCACACACAGCCTGTGTTTTTTTTTTCTTTCCTTGAATGCTTTCCCTTGAAGGCAGACACAGTCTGATTATGCTGTGGTTATGACTGGAAACAGAAGCTTGTATTCGAGCCAGTAATGGTTCTTTTTGACACATAGATAAAAACTGACTCGCAGATGTCTCTTTTTCCTAGCAGAGTCCTGAATAGGGAGCTTTCTCTGAAATTTGTTTATTGCAGGATACAGAATCTTCTTGCAGTCAAGAGGTATATAGCTTAATGCTATCTTCTCTTATGGAACCAAATCAGAAACCAATTCAAAGTTCTGGCTGCAAGTTGGCATTTCTTATATAGGACTTTCACATAAAGACCTATACATTAACCCTACAACTGTCTTCCATTGTGTGGGACAATGTGTTGCCTCACCCTGCATGGGATGAATATACATTATCTAATTATGACTTTTCTGCTGTCTCCAGCTTTCGTATCCTCCATAAATTCTGATTGGATGCTCCAATCTATTTACAATCCAGTAGAGACCCTTTCTGTCGGGCTCAGTTAAAATCCACTGGTCAGACAGCTCACTACACCCTCCTTTGTGCTGGGTGCTAGGAAGTTGCTCCAGTCACTAGTTCACATGCTGCCCTGCATACTGTGTGCTCAAGAATGAATCCAAAAGATTAGTTCAGATATGTACTTATCTAAAAAATGATTATTCATTCCAGGCAATTGTGACTACAATGTTGTGCATTGTAAACCATTGATGCATGCAGTCAAAACTAGTCTCAGAACAGGACAAAGAACTTACTTTAATGTAAGTAAAGAACTGAAAGTCTAGACTTAGTGGCAGAGCTTGTTCACTTCAATTTGCCAGGAGGCACTGTGGTACAGTGGTTAAAGACCAGCGCTTGTAACTAAAAGGTCACTGGTTCAAATCCCACCTCTGCTACTAACTCACTGTATAATTCACTGTTTGACCCTGAACAAGTCACTTAACCTCCTGTGCTCCATCCTGCTGATGAGATGTTAAATCAATATCCTATTGTAAGTGACTCAGCATATAATGCACAGTTCACAGCCTACCTTTGTGCAATTTAAAGATTATTATTATACTAAACTGACAGAGTATTTGAGCTCATCTTGGAACCTATTTTTAATCCCCTCTTCAAATGGAATGTTAATGGAGAAAACAAATAGAGTTCTTCAAGGTGGTCCACACAAAGAATTCACAGGGGAGACTCTGAAAAAAAACACATAAGGAAAGCTTCCACTGTTGCTGCCTTTACAACTAGATTAAAACACATTTATAATCTAATCTACATGCTGTTATCTAAATTGTTACCTAATTTATTTTAGGTAAGATTACCGGTAGTCTAATAATGTTAGGACAGTCAATTGTTTTCATTGTGATTTTGAGGGCAATAATTTCAGTGCAAGCCTATTCAAATCAATGGAAATGTGCTACTGGTACTCGGATTAAAATAGAACCCTCCAAATCTCCTGTTCAATCTACTATTCCTGTTTTATTGATTATTTGCTGAGATACGTATTGATTGATGTGCACACACACACCTAGAAATGAAATGACAGACATATAAATGAAGGCTGTTTAAATGATAAAGCTTGATTTGATAATATTGATGTTTTCTCCAGCTTTAAGAAAGTCTTGCAACACTAGTGCTCAATCAATCTAAAGGCTGCTACAGCAGCACCTTCTGTGCCAACAAGAAAGAAAAAAAAAAACACAACTGAACTACATTACCTGTAACAATATAAGATTTAACTGTCAATTCCATACCAACATTACCATATCCACTAGCAGATTATTAAAAACCCTAAATTGGTTGCATTTATCTGTAAAATCCTGCAACCAGATAATACTAACAGTAAAAAGAAGACTACAAATACTAAAATGCCTGGGCCACCCCATCTCAAGGGCCAACATTCAGAGAATTGGGTGCAGGCAAGTCACAGATTTTCTTTGATAAATTCATGCAGTCTGGTATCCATGACAACTGAAAAAGTCCACATTTTCAGCTAATTCTCCAGTATAATCTTTCAAAGAGTAGATTTCATAACAACAGGCTGATACAGCATTGCATCAATGTAATTTTGTGGATTTTGGGCACATTTCTATTCATGTTTTTGCATTTTACAAAGCTAGAATTTGTCTTTAATGTAACTTAATTTAACTACTTGTAAGACGCATGGTAACACATTGTTTTCTGAACTATTATGTAGCTGTAGCCACTAGCCAGGCACTACACAACATTGGTTCTGTTCTATTTCCAAAAAGAATATTGCCCAAATCAGGCCACAGCAATGAGAGTTATTTATTTACTTACTATTTATAACACTATGTAATAATTTTTGTTCCTGGGTAGTAAGTGTTATTTCCTAATTGCTTATGCCTCAAAAGTATAGAAAATGGCTATTATTGCCACAAACCTTTCTTTTGTGACCAGGACAGGTAAATTTCAAAATATCACTATTTCCAATGAGAAAACGGGCGCTTGTGTCTTTTCGTTCACATAAAGTCAGAAAAAAACAACATATGAATTTTTCAAGACTTACGATTATACTGTAAATTTACAGTATACGTAAATCTCGAAAAACTACTCACTTCTAAATCTTTTGTAGTCATTTTTGTATTACTTTAGTATAAATACATGTTAATTTGGATTCATATGTTGTTTTTTTCTGACTTTATGTGAACGAAAAGACACAAAAGCGCCCGTTTTCTCATTGGAAATAGTGATATTTCAAAATGTACCTGTCCTGGTCACAAAAGCAAAGTTTGTGGGGAATAATAGCCATTTTCTATACTTTTGAGGCATAAGCAATTAGGAATTAACACTTACTACCCAGGAACAAAAAAAAAAAAAAAAACAATTTACACTGTATAATCATTGCAGTCTACTGACAGAGTTAACAGGGATCTCCATGTCCGCTGTTTCATTAGTAAGAAGTGGTTTCAGAACAGGTGTCATTCTGTTATTGATTAAAGTATTTTGAGAATATTCAGGGAAGTCCGTTATGAATTTCCTAAAATTGTACTTTTGACAATCATGACGATGCATTGATGTAGCCCTGCCAGTTCATTGGTTGGCATATTGAGTTTCATTGGCTCTTGTATTATTTGTTTTAATGTTGGGATTACAGAAGATCAGGACGTGTATTTCTTTCTCAGTAAAATTTACTGTCAAATATACTGTCATTGTGCTGTACTTTTCCAGATTTTGGAAATACATGTTCCAATACTAAGGCAGAAAAAAAAAAAAAAAACACTTCCTTCTCTCTTGAACTCCCATTGTAAGTATTGTGTTATCTGCAGTACATCAATATTTCTGTAACCCAGGGTGGATTCTGCTAATTTGAAGCACAACATGCAATCATGTTTTTACTGGCACTTAATTCCACCTTTCATACATATATCCTGCACTTTGGGATGTACAAGCACAGTACATGTTTGTTGTCCATCTTTTTTCAGAAAAGGTACAGAAACAAGTTGTAAAACTTGCATCACCAACTTGACAGGAAACCTCTTTGGGGTGTTCCTGAATACGAATTCATATTAGGATATGCACAAATAATGGTCTTCTTCCTAATATTAGAGTATTTCATTTTTACAAATATTAGGCAGTATTGGTTTCAAACTAAGTGTTTGAATGAGAATTGGTCTCTCATTTCAACCACGCCTCCCTCTGCGGTCTGTGACACTGGCAGCCAATCGGTGTGGGCAGGGATAGAGTCAGTGCTCCAGTTCATTCGATTAGAGAGAGCTATAGGGAAAAGTAAAATGAAATTGTGCTTAAATTTGTTTCACTGTGAAGAAAAAAAGACGTGTTGTCCATTTAAAAAAATGTAAGTTTTTTTTTTTTTTTTTTTTTTTTTTTTTTTTTAAACGTTGTGAAAATATAATTTAATATATAGCAAGACGATTGTCTCTGTGTATCACGCTCAGTTGCTGCACTAGGCTCCAGTTAGGAGCTGCAATGCAGGCTGTGTGAAAGAGGAAAATGCCGTCTCCCTCAGGGTTGGGATTTTAGGAAATTGTTTATTCGATTAAAAAAAAAAACACATTCATTTTTTTGTTTGTTTAATACAGTTATGGCAGCTCCGTGACTGCCTGTGTTTAGGGCTTGCAGTCACTCCATGTGGTATTACTGGAATGTGGAATGTAGTGCAGTAAAATGGACAGAACCGCGTGATTTTACCCGTGTCTGTATCTATATATTATATATATATCATATTATATATTAGTATCTATATATCATATATATCTAGGAGAGAGAGAGAGAGAGAGAGAGAGAGAGAGAGAGAGAGAGAGAGAGAGAGAGAGAGCGAGAGCTTGGAGCTCTGTTTTGGGGTGGTAATCTGATGAAAGACCAGACAAGAGGCAGGAGCTGAAGTCTAAGTGAGGGTTTATTTACAGTGGAGAACAAAATACACTTCAAATTGGTGGTCAGAAAATAAAACCTAGCCCACTCATCGGGCCCTAGTCTTAATTGCTTCAGGTCCCTAGTCTTGACCGTTGGGCAAGGCTAGCCCCCACCCAACCCAAACACAAAACACTGCCTCACACACTCTGGGGTGTTAAGAGTTCTGTCATTTGCAAGTCTCCTGGCCTGCAATTCCACCAGGAGGACTCCCAGGTAAATTTTCCTTTCTAATCTTTGCAATTGTATAATCTGTGCTCAGGGCTGTACACAAACTTTCTTTCTGCTTCCAGGTTTCACCGACGAACAAGGGTGCCCCCAGCAGGTAAGTCCCAGGCAAGGAGGATGAATTTCACAATTTTGAAATTTCATGATTTTCACAAAGCGCTACTTGTTATAAAATGATACAGTTTCCGGTGCCAGCGTTATTTTACAATAGGGTTATCTCCTGAACCATGCACTCACTCGAAGTTCAATGAACACACTTTTTAAAACAATGTCAACGCACTCCACACTCATGTTACTGCAGAAATAAAACAGTCTTTGGCTGCTGTCTTCACTCACAGCCCCCAGCGTAAAAATATACGACACAGATCTCCTTCTAAAATCCCAACCACACTCCCGTTTAGGATATTAAAAGTTTATTTCAACTACCTTGCTGCACCGTAGTTGTCTTCCCGTGTCCATAGTTTGTTTCGTGGTATCCTCCACTGTATTCCGTTTATTCCTGGTCTGATGTTTTATTGTAAACGAAACCCACGCTCCTGGTCACGTTGCTTACTTTTTAAACACTTGTTTCTACACACAAAGGTTAACTGTCTCTCATGCACCTACTGCTCTGTTGCTGTTTTTGTATATATCCGTACCTCGCTATTTGCCACCTTATATAACGCTCCCCTCCACCCTTCCAGCTGCTATTAATTAACCCCTTTAGCCATCCCAGAAGTGGAGCCCTACGGCAGCTACTCTGTGGGGTAATTTAAAGACGTATAAAAATATTCTTTGTGATAAATTGCCCTGTAGTAATGCATCTATAGAACCTCACTTTTCTATGTTGCGTTACTATTTACTCTTGCATATTTATCACAATATATATATATATATATATATATATATATATATATATATATATATATATACACACACACACACACACACACACACACACACACACACTGTGTATCTATTTTCATTATTGTTCAATTTAAAATCACCTTTCTTCATTATCTTTCTTTCATTACACTCCGTTGTTAGTGGTTACTGTGGTTCCATTACTTATAGTTAGGGCTCTTCATTTTCATTTTTTATTTTTGATGACGTAATGTCCAAGGGCGCATCCTTGTCTGTGCAAAGCACCCAGTCGACCCGCTCGTCCTGCTCTCCCACAGGGAGGTCAAGGGGTGGTACAGCGACTCCGGTCGACACAGGGGGTGAGGGGGGCGCCACACGGGGGCCCATGGCTGGAGCTGATTGGGCCTGTTGCCTCTACAAAAGCTCCATGATCCTGCTGATCTGAGCCTTCATATCCACATCATCCCGCACCTGCCAAGACTTCTTCATCCATTTAGTCATAGGCGACTGACACACGGCTACGAATTAAAAGCTACTGATTCAGGGAAAGTGGTGTAGCCGGCTTTCAGCACGAAGTGCTGAGGAACCAGCAGTAACTCAACACAGCGCTTTTTAAGTAAGAAAAAGGCTCAATCCAACACAGAGAGGTCTTACCGTACCAATCTTGAGAAGCGAAAAGAGGGTGAGGCTCCCCTGTGTGACGGTTATGTACCCTCGGTAGGCATGACTGAGGAGAGGGAGCCTATCGGCAGTTTTAATAGAAAGAGCTCAGTGACACCTACCCTTAGGTAGGCGTATATTCCATAACGATGGTGGCCATCTTCGAATTGAAAGGGAACCATAGTTAACCTATGATTTCAGAACCATGGTTTATGCATGGTAACCATAGTAACTACAGATGGTACTATGGTTACTATGGATATAAACATAGTTACTATGGTATTATAGTAACCACAATAACTACAATTTAACCATGCATTGAAAAATGCAGCTGCAGGTTGACAAAATCGGGCAGTAGAGTTGCACTGCATGTATGTTTCATTGTTTTTTAGCTTACATTCTAAACATCCCTTCAGAACCTTGTTGTCTAGGGTATTTAGGGGAAGATTTGATGCACAGAAAGCCTCAATAAGCTTAAAAAGCTCTGCCCGTCTACTAAGCTGTTCATATGTTTTCACCTGAAACATCTGAGAGTTTTTTGTACTTTTCGTTCTCTCCCTTTTTCATATTTAAAGGCCTCTGATTCACATTTGTGACAGTGTCTCCAAACGTTTATCACAGCTGGATTTATGACTGTTACACGTTGAACAAAACAAGAAACCTCCGCTTTCATGAAATACATTTCTAGGGTATTGTGCAGATCATAACTGTGCGCTTATTTTTGCTGTTTTTTTCATTTTTTAAATGTTTGCAATTTGGCAAACATTTGAGTAGTGTGAAAGGCTACATTACAAAGTAAGGAAACCAAGCTTTTTTTTGGTTGAGATGGAATAAAATCACAGATACCAACAAAAATCACAGAATCCGTGACATAATCCCATTATTATTATTGCTGATAGTGTAAGGATTATTGGCCACATTGCTAAACAGGCAACACAGCCATAAAGACCCATGATAAAGCCAGAGCTCATGTGTTTCTATATTCTAATCGTCTTTCTGCAGTGATCAGGGACACCCCTGTTCTCAAACCCGAGAGCTCTCGGCTGACATCCAGTAAAAACCTTTGAAACAGACTACATTTATAAGTGTAAAACTTGTCAGGATGTTAACAATGAAAGGCAACACTACAGGTAGCAACACGTGGGGACGTATAATGCTATATTTTTCGTAACCCTGCTACTTACTCTTTAAATACTGAATTAGTTCTCAGTTCCAGTCAAACCCTCTGAGCACTTGTTACAAGAAATGATGTTGCTTCAAGGACCACTGGTACATCATCTTCTTGAGTGGAATTCCCAGCTGTTTAGCGATTTTCTTTTTTCTTTGTATAATTAAAAAATGGGGAATCATTAACATTCATGTGTGTGCTTTAGTATTTCAGAACACTTAATAATGTACACAGCTGATTGTGAATGAGTCACTAAAGACTTTAGAATTAATACATAATATTAGTTTAGGTTTAAAACATAGCGGTGCCTGTAAATTTATTTATCATACAAAAACAGGACTTTGATAAATTATTTAATTAAGAAACGGTTGGTTTAACATTGCTAATTTTTAAAGGCAGGTACCGTGGAAAGACATTAAATATGCAATTAATTTGTCTTACTTACTTCGGAAAAGCCTTGCCTTGAGCATAGTGCCATAAGAATGCAATGCTTTGCCATTTTATTGTTCTCTATGTGTTTACGACTGGCAATATTACCTTTAAGGGTCGGTATTGACTCGTACATAATCAATGGAATGACAGCAAGACTTTAAGAATAGTATCCCACCATCCTCATATATATAATCAGATTTTTTTTTTAGTTCTGTCTTTTACTAAAACATTGCATTTGTTTTCTTCGTTGGTGCAGCCGCCATGTTGAGTTTCAGCAGAGACATGTGAGTGAAGTCACATGATGAATTAATGCCATTTGGCTGGGTCTAGTGTCAAAAATAAATAAACAGAAAACCACACACACAGAAAACTGGAGTTGTGAGGAGAAAAAAATTCTATTCCCAAAATTGCCTAATTTCTTTCCCAATGCCTAATTCCACGATCGTGGAAAAACAGTAGCCCAACTTTAGGACCCTGGAAATTCTGTTGAATTAAGTTTTTTGTAGAAAGGTCCCTGTTTAAATGTTACGGGTCATGTCAGTGTCTCAGAAAGCCATCTGAGTAAGGTCCGACGTAGTCCTTTGTGATTTGAGATGGCTCATCAATTGTTTGCTTCCCTGGGGTAACAGGTGACAGCACACATACATTGAGTGTACAAAACATTAGGAACACCTTCCTAATATTGAGTTGCACCCCCTTTTGCCCTCAGAAAGGCCTCAGTTCCTCGGGGCATGGACTCTACAAGGTAGTGAAAGCATTCCACAGGGATGCTGGCCCATGCTGACTCCAATGCTTCCCACAGTTGTATTAAGTTGGCTGGTAGTGGATCTCTACTCCGAATAGCTCATGCCATCTCATCCCACAGATGCTCAATTGGATTGAGATCTGGTGACTGGGCAGACCACTGCAGTAAGTTGAATTCACTGTCATATTCGTGGAACCATTCCTAGCCTTATGCCATGGGGCATTATCCTGCTGAAAAAATATACTGCTGCAATGAAGGGATGCACCAGATTGGCAATGCTGTTCAGATATCCTGTGGCATTCAAACGTTGTTCCACTTTTATCAAGGAGCCCAAGGTGTGCCATGAAAACACACCCACACCATAACACCACCACCACCAGCCAACAATGTTGACACGCAGCATGATGGATGCATGTACTCATGTGGTTTTCTCCATACCCTAGTCCTCCCATCCATATGAAACAGGAGGAACTGGGATTCATCAGACCAGGCAATGTTTTTCCCATCCTCCAGTGTCCACTGTTTTCATTCCTTAGCCCACTGCAACCACAGTTTCTTGTGTTTTGTTGAAAGAAGTGGAACTCTGTTAGGTCATCGTCTGCCATACTGCATTCGTGTCACGGTACGACGAGTTGTGCATTCTTTTATGGGTCTTTCGGCACCAATGTTGTACTGGACTGTCAGTAGACTAACTGTAGTCCGTCTGTTGCTCTGCACAATTCATGTCAGCCTCCTTTGGCTTCTTTCATCAATGAGCCGTTTCGACCACTGGCCTGCCGTTGGCTGGATGTCCTTTAGGTGGTGGACCATCCTTGATGCACACGGGAAACTCTTGAGAGTGAAAAACTCAGCAGCGTTGCAGTTCTTGACACACTCAAACTGGCACACCTGGCACCTACTACCATGCCCCGTTCAAAGGCACTTAAATCTTTTATCTTGCCAATTTACCCACTGAATTGCTCAATTGTGTCAAGGCTTAAAAATCCTTCTTTAACCTGTCTCCCCTTCATCTACACTGATTGAAGTGGATTTAACAGGTTACATCAATAAGGGATCATAGCTTTCACCTTGATTCACCTCGTCAGTCTATTTCATGGAAAGAGCAGGTGTTCCTATTGTTTTGTACACTCAGTGTATAAAAAGGGCCTGTCCCTACAACCTGGGTCAGACTACTTGGTGCAATTGGAGTGAATGTCACAGTGCTGTTGAAATTAACTAAATACTAAAGATAGTCTTTTTGTTTTGAGTAGCTAGGGACAGACATTATTTAGCTCTCTCCCAGTTTAGACTAGGAATGGTAAGGCGGCACTAGAGCCACTGGTGAACATTGCTTTAAATCATAAGTTTAAGGCAACATTGCTTTAAACAACTTGTGGCTCAGATGTCTCTCTTTCCTCCACGATACCTCCAATCCTAGTGGTGATCACACAAGCATTTACTGGGGTCTATTCAATTGATCTAAACTGTGGCAGATCAGTCATTAAATGAGCACCTTTGTGACAAATAAACTAATAAGAGTTGTGCACAATGTCATGCGTTTGATGTGGTTAACCTTAATATACACAAATAATGTAAACAGCGGTGGTCTTTAGATTTGCAGCTGTTTTAGATCAATTGCACATATCCCACAGCAGGCCACAAAACAGTACCCACCAGTGATTGGGCTGACTGCAATTACTGAATTATTTTTACACATGTCTCATACTTAACCCATTGGACCCAATTTGTAAAAAAAAAAAATATTTTTATTATACTATTTCAGTGAGTATATTTTGTAGCTGATATCCTATCTACAAATTCCACTATCCTAACAGGAAACCTCAATTTCTTTATTAAAATTCAGGCCTGTCACTATATCTTTCTTAGCTGTTTGACAGGGGTCGTGGGGTTGAGCAGCGGTGTCAATATCACCCAGCCTCTCAGACTGTCATCCTGCTGAGACGCAGGTGCCACCTGCGAATTAGCAAGGAAAAACAAGCGATGAGCAGAACAGCGATAGTTTGCATACACATTTGTGACGTAGTTGCTGGCATCACAGATCACACACTACTTACACGTTGAGAGAATAAAAAGTCTAAATAGGGCCCCAAGTTTATCACTCCATCCTACTGCTGACATACTTCTAGATCAGGATCATTACCACAGGGTTATTAGAAACTGATACCAGGGCAATAGTCAGAGAATGAATTGTAGTCCCCAGGCTGATGTCTCTGAAAATTACTGGCAGGCATTCACGTATGATCAGAGAACCACAGCCACAGCAATGTCTCCCACGCAACATCTTCAGTCGTTTTAAATTGGGTATCAACGACCAAGATTCCAAACAGGCAAGCCAGCTATTAATCAAACAATTTTACTAGTATAAGTATGCTTTACAAACATTGAGCCTGTACTGTAATGAAGTTGATGATTTGGCTATTATACTGCATACTTTCTCTATATATCTAGACTTCCATAGTTTTTTTTTTTTTTTTTTTTTTAGTGAGAGTGTTCATTATTTATTAATCCTCAAGCCTCATACATGGTATTATTATATCCCTATTATTTCCTGACATTTAAGATCAAGTAGAACAAGGGCAAAAGATAAGAGCCTTGCAGTGGATGTCGTGAATGTGTCCGAAGCACCTCTATTGTTATGGTGTAGTATTACCTATTAATTTTACTGTGCAGAGCTTATGGGTCATCTACAGCTACTGTATTTTGTTGTAGTATAATTTACATTTTGTGTTGGTATAGAACCCAGAAACCAATATTGGTACAGAGTCACATACTCGGGTGATGTCATCAGAAGTGCATGGAGCTCATATACCAGCAAGGTAGAGGAAAAATCAATTTCTCAGAGTGACCATGTTTTTATTATTGTTGTCTGAATATGTCATTTATTTCTGTTGTTTATTTCTGGTTCAGTAACTTTATTGCATGTGTTTTTACTACTTAAGGAATTGTGGTAACGACGATTTGCAATAAATAGCTCAGAGAATCTAGCTGAGCGCCTTTTTCATGATCGGTCTCAAATTAAATGTCTACATCAGGACATTAATGGCAAACTGTACTCGTCCAGCCTTGACCCCATTAAATGTACCCCTGCAGACACTACTGTATATTGCATTCATCAGTTCAATTTTCTTTCCCTCCCTATCCACACACATTCTCACATGTCAGAAAAGAAAGACTAGTAATTCCAATTTTTTTTTCAGTTTCAGTACAACTGGTTCAGTGCATCTGAAAGAAATATGTTGATTAATGCTTGCAAAGCCACCTCATGTCTTTGATATAAAGGATGCCCACAGGATTAAATACCTGGTTTGCAGAAAAAACAACAACTTTATTACTGGATAAACAACATGCATCTTATTTCCCTTGCTGCCAATTTAGTTTCTAACAAATACAATGATAGTGTGGGGATATTGGGATGAGAGGTCTTGGGGGTTTACGGTTGTCAGGGAAACAAGGTTGTCACAGTGGCACGTTAGGTTTGCTGGGGAAATAGAATGACCGTTGTAATGACTCTGAAAATACAAATTATTTAAATTTCTGGTGAGACGTGTCAGACAAAAGTATTTTAATTAAAAAAAAAAGAGATTAAAGTCTTAAACATAGACAGTATTAGATGTAATCCATGCAAAATTACTTTCAGAATATTTTTGCCTAAATGCAATACTTAACATACTTATCTTGCTTGTGGTTCCTGGGTTGGAAAATGTGCTGCCTGTGTACAGCCATTTCAATTAACCTAACAGCCTGATCCAATTAACTTTTATCTTGATAAAGGTGTTTAAAGAAAAAAATGCAATAACAGAGTAGAAGGGACAACTACTTTATTCTGATGCCTCATTGATGATATCTTAATCAAATCAAAACCACACTCTCCATTTGCTCTCTATCTAAGGAGCGAGTAGATTAAATTCAAGAAGATGTCTCCCTCAGCAACCCTGCATGCCAGCGTATTCACTATTATCTTATACTGTGCATGTGTATGCATCTCCATTAGGGTGCTTTGTAATTAATCTGATCCCTCCTGCACCAAGTCTCACACAAGAATACACAAAGGCAATGATAGACTTGTGTGTGGCAGTGTGAAGGTCCCACGTCTGTAAACAAATAGGCATGGGTTTGGGGGGGAGCCTTTGCTGAGACAATTATTTAAGTACATCCAATGTCATTGAGACCACTGTCTTAAAAATCTAATAAAACAGAAGTGATTTTGCTGGCATGTGAGAGAGATGAATGCCATGTGGAAAAGATAATGAACATATCTAGTCACAGTGGTTTGATTTCTTTTTCAGCTTCATGATTGCTTGCAGACAGCAGGAGCCTTTGCATTTCTTAATGCATGTTTTGTCATTTTTTTGTGTACACGTTTTGTTGTTTTATTTTGAAAAGTCTATTTTAATAATATTTTAACCTGGAATTACAAAAAAAAAAAAAAAAAAAAAAAAAAACCTGTGTTTGGTGCCTGGTCAAAAGAATATAGCGTTATACGTCCCGAAGTGTTGCTACAACTGTCCTGGCAGTTTTCCTCACTACATGTTTGCCAAACTTTTCAGGAAATGCGTTGCTATGCACTTCTGATTTAGGAAAATCAATGCCTTACCAATGAAGATTACTCAATTCATAGTCATTTAGGGGAGGAGATATTTAAATGTTCGTGTCTGCTTACTAAGTAGGAAAACAACGATTCTGAATTTCGTGAGGAGCGTGCTCCATGTGTTGCCATGAAGATAAAAACATTTAAAAAGACAAATTAATTCACGTGTTGTTGGGCACATTCTGAATTACGCAGCGCATTAGCTACTTGTTTGTCTGGTTACCTTTCTAACACACACAAAATATAATTTCTACTAAGTTTTACTACTTATAATTTATATTTGTGTGTGTGTGTGTTTGTGGAACATTGTGGCAAAGTGGTGAGTGAATATAGACTATTGCAGCGCAGAGCGGATTAATCATATTGACAATAATTAACAGGTACAAGGGTGGTTATTGAAATTTCATCAATGTCCAGGGCCTTATGGCAAACACCTGTAAATAATAAATGATGGAAGTGAGTAGAGCGGCGTGTATCACTTCGTTTGTAAAAATCCCACGGGTGTGACCGGGTGTGACCCGCAACCAAAAGTACAGTTTAACACACCAGCACTAAACACAA
The DNA here is from genome assembly GCF_017654505.1 of Polyodon spathula. Taxonomy (NCBI): domain Eukaryota; kingdom Metazoa; phylum Chordata; class Actinopteri; order Acipenseriformes; family Polyodontidae; genus Polyodon; species Polyodon spathula. The sequence goes on along the minus strand of NC_054537.1, from coordinate 33,430,307 downwards.
AACACAAACACAGTTCTTAGTGAGAGTGAATAAGTGGTCGTGGTGTATTACAGTTCTCTATGAAAATGCAGGGGTGAAAGTGAAGTCCGGGTTTATGCTGGCTTTTGGCTGGGTCGTGCTACTGGCAGTCTATTAAAAAACAGACAACAGTTCACAATACGGCAACACAGACTCCTTGTAGGTATAAAACACTGACCATTTAAAGAAAAGATCACTTACACTGCACCCCCTATTTATACTTTCGCTCATGACCCCTAGGTTTAATGAAGTGGTGTTTAGGTAACCAACCTTTTAATATATATAAAGCTACCACGGCATAGCAGTTTGAGCTGTCCAATATCTTTCAATGCACGTATTAACATAACCCCTAAATAACTTGTCATTAAGACAAATTAACATCTGCAGTGAGATCTTTGGGACAAGATGTGGTACTCCAGGTTCGTACCTGTGGCTAGACCAAGGTGACAATGGTCAGGGGTTTGAAGAATCATGAGGGGAGAAAGAAAGGGAGAAGGGGCAGGGCCCTTGCATTGATCAGTACTTCTTGTGAAGCCATCAAGTCAGATGAGTGAAATCCTGCGACAAGATGGACACCAAGGTTCACAAGATATCAGCACCATTATTATAGACAAAAGTAGTTCCAACAGGAGCACTGCTAGTGATGAAACCAGTGATTCTGATGAGCCTAGTCAGATAAACGAGCCTAGGAGAGAATGGAACCTTAATGGGTGCAGACCAAGGGAGATTTAACACCTGGTTAGAGAAAAGAGGCAACTGAGCAAGCAGTGGAAGAGGGCTGAAGAAAGTCAGGAGGCCCTCAGTCTTATGCAAAATAAGCTAAAACATAAGCTTGCTAAAAGCTACAAAAGTGCTGTAAAATGAAGATCCAATGGTATACTTACAGCAGTGTTGGATTGTTAGGAAAGGAAGTAAATGAGATATGATTAACTGAGAGAGATTTTTTGTTTATTTATTTACATTTTAACTGGAAACCGGGAATACTTTACACTGAAGGTACTTAATTTCAATTGCGTTGCGGAGCAGCAGGCAGCCCCAGATGATGCATGGCAGGCATCCTTGGACGGAACGAGACAGGCACCCTTGGGCGGAGAGAGGCAGGCATCCTTCCTTGGAGAGAGGCAGGCATCCTTAGGCGGAGCGAGGCAGCCACCCTTGGATGGAGTGAGGCAAGCATCCTTAGGTGGAGTGAGCCCAGGGATCCTTGGGCTGAGCGAGGCAGGCATCCTTGGGCGGAACGAGGCTGGCATCCTTGGGCAGAGAGAGGCTGGCATCCTTGGGCAGAGAGAGGCTGGCATCCTTGGGAGGAGCAAGGCTGGCATCCTTGGGCAGAGCGAGGCAGGCATCCCCGGGCGGTGACGTGAAGGCAGCCCCGGGTGGTGACGTGAAGGAATCCCTGGGCGTTGACCTGAAGGCATCCCCCAGGCAATGGCAAACTCAGCTGCAACACCTCTTCCTCAGGTGGTGGAGGTAGCTCCAGCTCTGGTGGTGGAGGAGGGAGCAGCAAGCAGTCCTCCCATTGTGGTGGAGGCGGAACCAAAAGGTATTCACCCTCTGCTGATAGAGGTGGTGGAAGCAGAGGCAGCTGCTGCTGCTCTGCTCCTGCCGGTGGAGGTGGTGAAGGCAGAGGCAGCTCCTGCTGCTCTGCTCCTGCTGGTGGAGGTGGTGGAATGAGAAAGCTCCTGCTGATCTGCTCCTGTCAGTGGAGGTGGCGGAGATAGGGTCAGCTCCTGCTGCTCTGTTCCTGGAGGTGGAGTTGATGGTGGCAGCATGCATTCTTCCTCTGCTGGCTGAGGCAGGAACTGCATACACCCTTCCTCCACTGCTGGAAACATGAGTTCTGGACCTGTGGGCATCCCCTTCCTAGGCTGTGGCAACACGGGCTCCCCCCTTCTGATCACTGAATGCACGGGCTCCCCCCTTCTGGGCGCTGGATGCACAGGCTCCTCCCACTCTGACACTAGTTCCTCCTCTTTATACTGCATGGGGCAGATGACCAATGTGGGCCCATACGCCCCACAGCCGGGGCACAACTCCGTGACCTCCTCCTGCTGTTGCTGAGGTTGATGTTGCAGCTTTCCTCTCCACCTTCTCTTCCTGCTCCTTCTCCCCAACTTCCTCTCCTGGGCTGGTTCCTCCTCCTCTTCCTAGAAGGGGCAGACAACCACATGTGCCCGTATATTCCATAAGCAAGGCACCGCGGAAGTCCTCCAGTTCCCGGCAGCTGTCTCTCCAGCTCCAGCCTTCAATTTATTTATTTATTTATTTATTAATAATTTTTCCAAAAATAATAATTACAAAAAAAAAAACCTGATCCTGGATTGGCTCCTGGAGGTGTTCTTTATCCCACACAGGACACCATATGTCACAGATGGCTTGATGTGGAGTGTAGGAAATTTACTGATCCAGAGTTATATTCTGAGAGAATAAAATAAATGAAGAAAACAGGCAAACAGAGAAGGGCAGATAAACATAGAGGTGCCGCACATAAATGTGTGCTGACCGGCTAAATGGGAAACCGTGTTAGGAAAGGGGTCAGCACTCAATGTAACCTGGACGCAATAATTAATGAAACAGGAGACAGACAGGTAGACATTGAGAATCAGGACCAGAGTTTTTGTGAGCACTTGGGTGAATCTAATAGGCAGTTTGGTAGAGACCAGGCCACCAATCTTTTGTACTGGGTAGTTTTCAACTGGAACTGTGATGTGGAGCAGCTGATGGTACTGTCACAGACGGTTCTGGCACGTCCCTTTTGTGCTATAAGTCATTGGATCCTTTTGCATGGAAGGCCTCTGTTGCAATGATGTGTGGTTCTTTGATGGATCCAGATTCACTTAAAATGCATTTGCCCACTGACTATGGGAATGAGAATGTAAAGATGGGAGCCAAGCTAACAAGATTTAAGTAAAGACCCTGCCGCCCACACCTCTGATGTAAAAATATATATATATATCTTTATATATATAACATTCCAGTATAACAGTATAAAATAAGTATTATAAAGTCTGTGTAAAGAGAGCACACTGGCTTCAGGTCACGCTGACCAAAAAACACATGTGAAATGAGCCAGGCTTTCCCTTATTTAAGAGCTGCTGCTGCTGCAGAAGCCCGTAACCTTGGCAGAAGCGGGCCTCTCACTTAATTAGCTTGAAAATTAAGCCCTAATTTTGAAAGAACTAAACATAGAGGCTAGGTATTGCAAATTAGCAAAAACAAAAAAGCAAACTTTTTAGACAGAATGATATTAGAAACTAAAAATACCTATTTGCATAGAGGTTTTAAATAATAAAAAAAGTTTCTGATCTAATAATAGTGACAAAACTCTCTGAAGAGAAATAATATATTTTAATTATTTTGAACTAGTAAGAAACAGAATATTTAAACTAACAAGTGTTTTGCTCTACTGTAATACAAATAGACTGTAAAAGCAGAAGTGAGCATTTAATTTAATCAATTTAAGAATTAGTTCAGTTTTTGTCTTCAACTAAACAAAAAGTATTTTAGACATTACAATATCAATTAAACTAAAGAATATGAATGTTTAGTTTATATAAAGGTTTTACTGCAATAAAATACACAGAGGAACTGTTAAGTTTGAATATAAAACAATAACGTGTAAAATGTATTTAATAACTTTAGTATACAATAAACTTGCTGAAGGAAAACAACTCATTTTGTGAATTTGTTCTTACCTGCTTGTAGCAGAGCAGTGCTGGGCATGACATGTTCTTTTTGGCAGTCAAAGTGGGACTTGCTGTTTGTCAGCAGTTTTGAATCCACTCTATTATAGAAATTAATGAAAACGTGGCAGCCGAAGTGAACATTTCATTTAATAATAGCACTCAGTTTAGAGCCCCATTAGTGCCACTCACCCTAATTGAGATTCCATTTGAGTGCATTGCCATGGATTTGATAGGACCAATAAACCGCTCAGCCCGGGAACATGAATATGTACTGGAAATAGTTGATTATGCAACGAGGTACTTGGAAGCTATACCTTTGCATAATATGACTTCGAAAATGATAGCAAAGGAATTACTGCACCTATTTACTAGAGTGGGGATTCCAAAAGAAATCTTAACAGATCATGGAACTCCCTTTGTTATAAAGCTAATGAAGGATCTATGGGACCTTCTCAAATTCAAATTCAATTTCCATCCACAGACCGACGGTCTCGTCAAGCGTTTCAATAAAACCTTAAAAACTATGCTAAGGAAAGTAATTGAGACAGCTGGAAAAGATTGGGATTTGTTGCTCCCTTACCTAATGTTTGCTATCTGTGAGGTACCACAATCCTCTACTAGGGATTCTCCATACTGCAAAGGAGATTTGGGAGGGTCAGGGTAGCACAGAAATAAATGTAGTTGAGCAATTTTTAAACCTGGGGAATAGGATTAAAAGGGTGACCCCTATTGTTAGGGAACACTTAGAAAAGGCCCAGGCAGCACAGTCAAACAATTATAACTATCGGGCTGTTGTCACAACATTTCAGCCTGGAGACGGTATTGCTGCTAGTCCCCACCTCTGAGAGCAAGCTATTTGCACGTTGACAGGGGCCCTATGGGGTTATTAAAGATATGGACCAGTCAATTACAAGATCAGCCAGCCTGATTATAGGAAAAATTAGCAGTTATACCATGTTAATCTGCTCAAGCCTTGGAAGGAGCGTGATATGGTGATGGCAGTATGGGAAACAGAAGCTGTGGAGACTAGTGCACCAGCCTCTGAAATAAATGTTGGTTCTAAGTTAAATGAGATTCAGGGCCAGGAGGTAAGGGAGATGGTTAAAAGAAACAGTGACTTGTTTTCAGCCCTTCCTGGAAGAACCAAGGCTATCGTGCACCTGGGGTCAGAGTCAAGGTGACCCATATAGGGTACCAGAGGCTAAGAGAGCTGAGGTAAGAGCTGAAGTTAAAAAAATGCTTGAGTTGACAAATCCAATAGTCTTCGTTCCAATGCCTAATGGTACGTGGCATTTCTGCAACGACTTTCGAAAATTGAACAAAGTCTCCAAATTCGATGCTTATCCGATGCCCCATGTAGACGAATTGATTGAGAGGTTGGGTAAAGCTAAGTATTTGTCCACTTTAGATCTCACTAAGAGACATTAACAGATTCCATTAAAGGAGTCTGCCAAAGAAAAAATGGCATTCATCACTCTTGAAAGGGCCTATCGGTATACCGTGATGCCCTTTGGGCTACATGGCGCACCCGCAACCTTTCAGAGGTTGATTGATAAAGTATTAAGTATTGCTGTATTGCAGTTGAAGTATTCTGCCTGTGTTTATTGCAAAGATATACTGCACCATGGGGCCACCTTGTTACTTACAATATAGTATCTATATATATATATATATTATATATAGATATATATATCTATAATATACAGGCGCTAGGAACTGAATGCTTACGATTAATGCACGGCACTTATGACTCTTTTGCATTATTACCCTGCTTCGACTTTACGACATCGATACGGCATTTAAAACAGGGCGAGACTCAAGCCATGCGTCATGTGTGCATGCTCGGTGTCCGAACTGCAGTACCTGTCGTGATCACCCTGACTCAGTCTAGCATTTTTTTTTTGCATGTGACTGTTTAATTAAACCTTAACAATGTCTGATAAGAGGAAATTAACTGCGGGAGATATTTTGGGTTCTAAGAAACGTGGAACTATTACACTGGAAACAAAGTTTAACATTATCATGCGTTCTGAAAAAGGTGAGCCTTTGATATCCCTCGTACGTCGGTGGTGACAATCATAAAAGGTAAGGTTAGAATTAAGGAGCATGTTAAGGGCTCTACTCCAATGCATGCAACAGTGTTAACCAAGCAGCTTGAGGGACTTATTGCAGAGGTTGAAATACTTATCATTATTTGGATTGAGGATTAAACTCAACGCCATTTGCCCTTGAGTTTGGCAGTCATTCAAGAAAAGGCTAGGAGTCTTTATGAGCATCTTAAGCAGGAACTGGGGGGTTCTAATGCTGAACCTTTTAATGCAAGCAGGGGTTGGTTTTCTAGATTTAAAGCAAGGGCTAATTTGCATAATATAAAGGTGACTGGCGAAGCTGCTAGTGCTGATGAGGAGGCAGCTCGTGCTTTTCCAGTGACATTAGCTCAGATTATTAAAGAGGGTGGGTATTGTGAACGTCAAGTATTTAATGTGGACAAAACAGGGCTCTATTGGAAAAAATGCCATCTAGAATATACATTGCTAAAGAGGAGAAATCATTGTCAGGTTACAAAGCTGCTAAGGATAGATTCACTCTTCTGCTAGGTGCCAATGCTGCATGTGATTTTAAAATCAAACCCTTACTTGTATAGCATTCAAAAAACCCTAGGGCACTCAAGGGTTATTCAAAGGGATTCCTTCCAGTCATTTGGAAGTCCAACCCTAAGGCTTGGGTAACTGGGATCATTTTGGAGGACTGGTTTATTCATCATTTTGTGCCAGCTGTCAAGGATTATTGCCATGATAACAATCTTGCATTGAAAGTGTTGTTAATCCTCGACAATGCTCCTAGCCATCCTGTTCACCTTGATGACTTGCACCCAAACATAAAAGTGGTCTATCTGCCCCCCAACATGACCACATTGCTACAGCCTATGGATCAAGGGGTTATTGCTTCCTTCAAGGTCTATTACCTTAGGCAAACATTTGCCCAGGCCATCAGGGCAACTGACGTTGAAGGTGGGCCAACTCTTAAAGAATTCTAGAAAGGCTTCAACATCTACCATGCAGTGAAAAACATTCAATCAAATTTGAATGGTGTGTGGAGAAAACTGTGCCCTGATTTTGTTTCTGATTTCCAAGGCACTATAGAAACTGTTGCAGAGGTGACTGAAAATATTGTACATATGGGTAGAAAACACCACTTAGAGGTGGAACCAGAGGATGTTGATGAGTTGCTGGCATCACATTCTGAGGATATGTCCAGTGAAGACCTTCTCATATTGGAACAGCAAAAAGTTAATAATGAATCTGAGGTGCATTCTGTTGAAGAGATTCCTCCATGTTAAGTCTTGACAACCAAAGTGCTGTGTGAGGCATTCAAACATTTGGAAATCGTGATGGCCCTGTTTGAGGAGAATGATTCAAACCTAGAGCGCAGTGCTTCAGTAAATCGTGGGATATCGAACATGTACAGTTGCTACAGAGAGATTTACAAAGAAAAGAAAAAAGCAGCTGTTCAAACTTCCTTGGACATTTTCTTCAAGAGAGCTGAAAAGACTGCATCGAAGTTCTTTGAGAAAAGTCCAGCCTACACCCTTGACAGCAGTGAAGCTGGCATCCCTGATCTAAGATGTCAATTTTTTAATTTGCAATGTTTTTGTAAGTTTTTTGTTCTTTGTTCTTTTCGTTCTAGGAATTTTATAACCTTCAATGTTTCTATAAGTTCTAACTGGAATTAAATGATTGTATCTTAAATATGTTACATTAAATAAATGTTTGCATAAGTACAATATGGGTCATTTTTATAAAAATATATTATCTGGCCAAAGTGTCAGGAACGTAACCCCAACTTCTAACATTGTTCGTATGGTTAGGATTGGTTAGGAAAAGAACAAAATGTGAAAGGAGAATGCAAACTAACTGGGTGGTAAACAAAGAAATTAAATAATATGAGTTGGAGATTAAAACTAAAGATGGGATAATTGATAAAACTGCTAAATGATAACTGTGTTAAATAAGGGAGACTAAAGTAATTAAATCTGGTTTTAAATAACTACTACTTATTTAGTAGAGACCATACATGGGCGGCATTAGGACCCAGTAGTGGTTACTGGAGTCAGGACCAACTCCATGTTAATTAGTGATGTTTAAAAGGTGTAAGTGTATGTGTTTCCATATGGGTGATGGTAGGAGTTTGGTTGGAGAGCAAGAGATCTGATTGTTATTGTGAAATGGGGGAAAAAAAAAAAAAAAAACAATTGGAAAAAGTATTTAGATTACGATTGGGGATTGCGATTTGGTTTTGGTCATGAATTAACAGGTTTACCTTGCCTCTGTTAGTTAGTTACGTGATGCATTTTATCAACTTTTTATATAACTAGGACCTTGACCGTGCAAAGCCTTGTAGGTCAACAATAATATTTTAAAGGAAACACAGGACTCGATAGGAAGCCAATATATAAATATGTTTGTGTGTTTTAATTAGTTATTACATTTTAATGTAAAGGTGACAATGTTTTGTCATGAAAAAATATGGAAATTGCTTAAGTTCTTTGTTTTTTTTATAATTGTATATTTTGTTTTTTGTCATATTAATTAGTGGCTAATGGTCACAAAATGGTTGTATTTAACATATGTATCTTATATTAAGTGTAAGATGCTAATACTTTTGTCTGTGATTGCATAGTGCACAAAAACATTCATGTGAAACAATAGTTATGTTTCCATCAAGGAGACGAACAAATTTCTAGCGAACTTGCAAAATGTTACACAAAAATGTGTGGCAGGGATGCAGTCAGTGCATGAGGCATGTTCACAAAGTTAGTCACACACCTGCAACCTCCCCCCACTCTCAATTTTGTATTTTCAAAAGTTGACAGGTATGAGATTTCAGTTTACAAAGGATGAATTGCCACAATTATATCTGTGCAACCTACAGAATTAATCAATGTCGAGTTGCCATTTAGCAAACTCCAGGAGCTTACATTTTTTGGTTGCTATCAATAAAGATAACTTGTTGAATATAATGTTACATTATCATATTGAATTACATACTGTGACAAAAGTGACATTTTGAAATGTAACATGAAATACTGTACTGCTGTTATGGCTTTTGCAATTTAATGTTGCAGTTTATTTGATTAAGTGGTGTTAAATAAAATATCTAAAATATGCTCATGTAGTGTTTTTTTGTCTCAATCCTAAAATGATATGCAAAACTTTTGGCCACAGCTGTAGATTTGATTGACAGATGATTTGTGCCATTAAATTTTAATTACGTGCCCAATCGTGGTAGAGATGTGCTGCGTTGACCATGTAAATACCACCATGTTACTGAAAAAGGTATGCGCTAGCTCATAAAATTATTTATTGTGCAGAATACATTTTTATCCACCCCTATCAAACATACTTTCATTTACTTTCATGAATTAACCATCACAGTTGTTGAGTTTGTAGCACATAAAAAAGGTTAAGGAAACAACTAGTTTTTGTTCACAAGTAGAACACCAGCCATTATGAAATACAGTGCCTATAGAAAGTCTACACCCCCTTTCGAAATGTTCACCTTTTGTTGTCTTATAGCCTGGAAAATTAATTAAAAATAAAAACTGAAATAGCTTGGTTGGATAAGTGTCCACTTCCCTTGTAATAGCAATCGTAAATTAGTTCAGGTGTAACCAGTTGCTTTCAAAATCACACACCAGAAAGGCTACCAAGAGGCCAATGGCAACTTTGCAATATTTTGTGACAAAAATATCCCAAGCACTCCACAAATCTGGCCTGTATTTTACTCAAGATAGCCAAACTTGAATCCCATTTGAAGTATGCAAAAAACCTTTTCAGGAGATTCTGTAGCCATGTGGCAAAAAGTTTTGTGGTCTGACGAAACTAAAATGGAACTTTTTGGCCTAAATGCAAAGCATTATGTTTGACCCAACAGAGCGCCTCTCCCAAAGAACAACACTGCGAAGCATGGTGGTGGTAGCATCATGTTATGGGGAAGTTTCTCATCGGCAGGGACTGGTGCACTTGTCAGGATGGAAGTAAAAATGAATGGAGCAAAGTACAAAGAAGTCCTTGAGGAAAACTTGCTGCCCTCTGCAAGAAAGCTGAAATTGGGACGGAAGTTCACCTTTCAGCATAACAACGACCCAAAGCACACAGCCAAAGCTACACTGGAGTGGCTAAGGAACAAAAAGGTAAATGTCCTTGATTGGCCCAGTCAAAAAATGTGCGGCATTACTTGAAGATTGCTGTCCATCAGTGCTCCCCAAGGAAGTTGACAGAGCTTGAATAGCTTTGTAAAGAAGAATGGTCAAATATTGTTAAATCTAGGTGTGCAGAGTTGGTAGAGACCTGTCCCAACAGACTCACAGCTGTAATTGCTGCCAAATGTCCTTCCACCAAATATTAACTCAGGGGGGTGGAGACTTATCCAATTATGATCTTTCAGTTTTGTATTTTTAATCTATAATCTTTTTCTGAATAAAAACTTTTTTCCCCTTAACAGTGTGCAGTATGATGTATAGATAAGTGGGAAAAAATCCTCATTTAAATGCATGAAACTCTGAGGCACTGACACAACAAAATGTGAAAAAAGTTCAAGGGGGTGTAGACTTTCTATAGGCACTGTTAGATAGATAGATAGATAGATAGATAGATAGATAGATAGATAGATAGATAGATAGATAGATAGATAGATAGATAGAGACCAAAGGTTGCTCAAAAGCAGATAGCCTTTAGCTCACAGTGAAGTCTAAGAGAAATCACTTTCTAAGAATTAAAAAAAAAAAATTCCAGCAAGTAGTTCCCAAGTTATATTCATAAATTAGATCAATCAGTCAGACATCATGATCACGAAAATATAGCCACTATGATATACTGTAGATTCACTATACATTACGCGGTATCGTTAGAAATAAAAGTGTAGTTTTATCAGATTTATGCAAGTACAGTAGAGGGCATTTGAAAGATAAGAATTGTGGTATTCTGTACCAATGAGTTACAAAAGACTTGATGCTGTTCTTTCATCTATAGTTATTATACTGTAAGGGATATTTGGCAAATGGGTTATCTGGTAACATTATTTCGTATTATTTAAATGTTAATTTAACATTGTTTTCTTTCTAATGTTTTTTAATAAAATATGTATTTGTTAAAAACACTATAACAGTTAGGATCCCATCAGTTTGGTGTTCTGCAAAGTGAATAATTACCTCACCCAAACCATAACCCTAAGCTGTGTTACTTAATATTTTGGCTAGGAACCTAACGTATTGATTTAGATTCATAATATGTTAGCATAAAATCAGATAGTCTTAAGCAAAAGCTTCCATGCTGTATGTTTTGCAGAGTATACTGTGAGGACCTTCTTACATGATTGTGAGGATGGTGGAGATGGCAGAAGGGGTTTCCTGGCTAACGCAGCTACTGTCAAAAACAAATCTCTATTACTCACACATATTATATTATTTGGACTTGGAAGCAAGTACTCTAGAGGTAAGTGCATATACAGTATATCTAGGCAAAGGAAGTGTAAATGAAGTTGGTGTGTCCATAGAACATTGACTTGGAAAACATCACTTCCATAGATGGCACAATAGATTCATGTATTGACCCTAGTTTCAAATCCCAAGATTAGTTTGCTGTGACAACTTCCCACATTTCAGACAGAATAGATGTACATATCCATAGTTTGGACCCTGATCGACTGGGTGAACATAACAGATGTATAGGTTTAGCACTTTTCAGAACTATCCTCTGTTTGTTCACAGGAAGAGGTCATGGGTAGAAAAACTCCAAATAGCTAAACTTTTTCGCTGCCAGTGTAAATTTACAATATGCCCCCCTAGTGTGCTGCAGTGATAGTTTTAACTTCTAACAACCAAATAACCTTAAAATATTGATGCAATCTTAATGCATCTTAAAGCAAGGTGAGTCATGCGATTGGGAGCTTTCTGGTACTGAAGCTAGTTGTCATCCAGCTGCAGGTCCTGGTTGAGGCCTTAGTGTTCCTATGTCTTAGGCAAAAAAAGGGTATAGTTCACCTTATCTCTGTTCAGAGAACACAACTAGTCATAGGCTCAACGAGTTCAGGTGGAGACTAGCCCGCTTTGCCATGTAGGGATTCGTTTCCAAGATTCAGTAACTTGGCAAAACTTGTTGCTTAAGTTTAGAGAGTAAAAAGAGGCGATTGGCTTCAAAGAGGGAACTGAGATGAACCTGTTGAATTTCAGTCCTTTTGTTTTAAAAGTTGGTTATAGTGGTGAGGTAACATCCAGACTTTTTTTTAAAAAAGTACATCTTTTTCATGACATCTCATTTATAAAATGTACCTAAAATCTGCTGATGATTATGATTAGGGATGTGATTTTGTCATGGTGCAAATATGGTCACAGCTGCAACAATTTGAACTTAAATATATTTATTAATGTATGTCACAAAGATGGCTGCAGTGGGTCACGTTAGACCAGAAACAGAAAATAAACAACAGAGCGGTGGAGTTTGGTAAAGCTGAGCAATTGGTTTCACTCATCATTTAATAATGAAACAGACAGAAAATAAAAGGTTGTAAAGACAAAACACACAGGACACGGCACTTAGCCAAAATAAAGTGATGAAACAAAACGGACTAACACTTAAACAAACAGTGGACTAACAGACAAACAAACACGGTGAGTCAAAACAATTACTTACTTTTGTTTTTACTTTCTCCTCTCCACACCCATCCTCTACTCACCGAACACACAACCCTGAGTGAGTGAAAACATGCTGCTTTTATACAGCTGTACTGAGACTCGACTGCTAATCAAGATTTCAGTTGGAGTCATGGCACAACTGCACGTGAATTAATAAAGTGCAATTCCCCGTGCTCACATATAATTACATTTTACCTGCATGTGAAGTGCTGTGCAATCCTCATGCCTAAATACAAATATACATTTTAAACAACTCGTGTTCCACAGACCCATTTATATCCCGTGTACCAATGACTATACACTAACATTAACACGTAACATATAACACTAAAATACACACAGGGGCGGGCAACATTGCCACAATGTAATATTTTAGTATCTGTGCAAAGTACACATAGATTTTTTTTTTTTTTTAACAGAACTTAAAAAAAACAAAAAAACAACTGTAACAGGAATAGGTATACCTTTTCATTTTAACATGAATACCTTGTCCAATGTAAAAAATAATCTGAACACTATTTATTTTTCAAATACATGTTCTGGTTGTAAATGGAAAATTTTACAATATTCTTTCTGTTAATGTCTATTTAAACACAGCTGCGGTTTTGCTGTTAAAAGATGTACATTAAAAGGATTGCTCTGTATTTACACTGTTCACAGGTACCATTAAGCACCGCAGGGGAACGACTGTAAGAGCTGCAAATCGAAGCTCATACTTCTCCAGAACTGTAAACCGTCCTCCCTTTAGGCTTTGCAATATCAAGTCTATGCAGAGGTATATTTTCTGTATAAAAAGGCTTTGGTTAATTTGAAGTTTGTTTCTCATTAAAGCTGCTCCCTCCGCTTTCATGAAATTGTTTGGGATATTGTTCTACTAGTTGCTTAGAATTTAATTCCGCCACTTTTTTCAGTAGTTGTGTGTAAGTATTCACCTTTATTTGACATTTGCTAACCACTATAACTTTGCACTGAAACCCATTTAGGGAACTGAACCTTTACTTTTTTTATGCTGAGCGAAAACAAATGTCAAAACGCACGTGTTCCGCAACTGCCATGACCACTGTGACAAAATCACATCCCTAATATATAATCATCATTTTAGAACATCCTGGAGTTTGTAGTCACTATTTGTTTACCGCTACTCCCACCCCCCCAACCCGTTTTATTTCTCTGTAGTTTGTACAGCACTTCAGTCCACTTGACGTATATTACACTGACTTTATAATGATTTCTGTAGTCAAACAGATAAACCATTCAAATGTCACCACAGTTGGTAATCAAATGAATGGCTGGTATGATAGCTCCTTATTTAATACACCTGCAGTTCCTCTTTTATTTGTATTTTAATTACTGCTGTTTTGAATTGTCCCCTAAATCAATACGCCTTGACCTATCTGGAGTTTAATGGGTTTGGTCGGTATCCCCATATTTTGGAACATCAGGGAATAAGATAAAGTGGCCTGAAATATGTGGGAAGATGTCTGTTTGGCACAATGTTGTGCTTGCATTACTGCAATAGTGAAGGGAAACTGTGGCTACACATTTTCTGAATGCTGCTGAACAATGAAAGCAGGAAAGTTGGAGTAAAGAGCTTTGAGAACATAGCCCAGTGAGAATAAACACAACTTATCCTCATTCCTAAAGCAAACAGTTTTCAGTTGCCAGCATGGTCGTAAAAAGTAAATAACAACAAAAAAAAAGGCTTTACTGCACATTCAAATAACCTCTGTATATTTGCTTACAGGTATATGTGCTTATATTAATAGAGCCTATTTGTAACTAACCCACTCTAGAAGACAGCAAGAGAAGCCCTCTTAACAGACAAGTGGCATGATATACTGATTTCTTCTTATTGTTGTAAGGGTGATTGGGTTGATGAACGTTATATTCCAGTGTTGGAAGCGTAATCTTTCGAATATTTCTTACTTACAAGGGTCCTATTCCATAATAATGACTAATGTATGTTAAAACATTAGAAAACATATTCTATTGGGGCCAGGTAGTGTTCCTGTTAATTGCAGTTGATTGACTGTGCTGTATTTTGAATTGATTCCTAATGTTTCCTTTTTGTTTGGTGAAACAAGGTACATATTAAGGGTATTCTAGTATTAGTTTCTGTTTAACCTCTAGACATTTCAATGTGTATAAACATTTAAACTTTTAACATATTGTTTCATTTTTGATTTCTGCAGTAATGAAATGTAATACATACTATTTATAAATACTTGCCAGAGGAATATAATTGACGGCTGGTTTCATAACTAACCTGAGGAAGTTAAGTTCTATTTAAACCAGCTGGTAAAGTAAATATTACAAGATTGGAGGTAATTGTGGTATGTGAAGCATGCATCATCTGACATTGTATTTCTGAGTTGGAAATGTCATCCTTGCAATATTTCTTATTTCTAGGGGATAAGAAATATTACAAGGACAGCAACTATGTGTCTGGCAGTCACAAATGCAAAATGACAGTTTGATCATCAGGAAGTGTTCATGTTCCAGTTAATAATAATGTTAGGAATAAGGTTTGAGTTCAGGTACTATTTCATTGGCTTCTGGTCTGAGGCTTTTATGACTGCCAATAATATACACTACCCACAGGCTTTTTATTCGTAGACATTTCTTGCTGATAATTATCTGAGTAGGTTTATTTAAAGGGATATCTGAATATTGAAGTGTTGTTTTTGAAAAACTAGTATTAAGCTAAAATGTGGAACTCACATTTTTAACACAGTCACTATAGCAGGGCTCAAAATTGCCTTCAGTTCAATGAATTTGTAGAGGGCACCGAGGCCACTAAACTTAAGTCAAGGCCAAGGTGTATATAAAGCTAATTATTGACCACAGAAACAACAGCTTTACTTAATCAACCAGCAACCTACAGCTATAGCCAAAACTTTTGCATCACCTAACATTTTAGGATTGAGACATCATAAAAAAAAGAAAATATCTGAACAAAATTTAGATCTTTTATTTAACATTTATTCTTTTATTTAACTTTTATTTAACATAATCAAGAAGCTACAAAATTATATTTCAAAAGTAGATTTCGAAATGTCACATTTTTCCAAGTTTGTCAGTTTTTTTAATTAAGTACTATGGAAAACTACAAAGCGGTGTGTGGTTGAATATGTTAACATAAAATTATTCAGCAGGTTTCATTCGACTTTATGAAGCAAAATTAATTCTATAGGGTGAAGTCAAACTTTGTCCAGAGCTGTAGATTCGAACCTGCTTTGAAGACAGACATTAGTTCCCCTGCTGATGCAACAGCCATGCAAATCAATTAATCATGTATTGTTTGGGTCCAATGCAGGCGTCTCTAGTTGTTGTAGCTGAAAAGGCACTACGGCCAAAATGCCCATTAATAGACATACATTTTGAGGGGCATTACAGTAATTGCTGCATGGTTGGCGTTAATTTCAAACTCTGCCATATTGCTGCTTGTGGCAAAGTGAGGAGACCTCCTGCTGTTGCTACGGTTCCTGTTCCCGCTTTCCTCGCTCGCTTCTTCTCCTCCCCTTCCTCTCCTGGGCCGGTTCCATTTTCAATTATTATATTTTTTTTTAAACCAAACAAAAATCCCTGCACCTCCGCTCTGAGTCTCCAGGGGGCGCTGTCCCACTTCCAACACCAGCTGTGGCAGGGTAGCCAAAGTGAGGAGACTCAGAGTTGGACAGTGCAGCAAATAAAATACTTTTAATCAAATAATAATCAACACACAAAACAAAAGGGCACAATGGCCAAATAAAGACACACAAAACAGTCCCACAATAACTAATAAACAACTAGCAAAAACATTGCTAACTCACGCTCACTCTCACTTTCACTCTCACTCTCACTCTCACTCTCCACTATCAAACAGGTCCTCTCACTATCACAAACACTCACCAACTAACACTCCCAACCACTCTCCTTTTATACAGGTGCCTGGACTAATTGATTAATTAACACCTCTTTAGTCCAGGCACATTCCAAAAATTCCTCACACAAACTCATTCACTCAGATCCACACAACAGACTCACATCCACTCTAAATACCACAAAAACACACAAAGACAGGCTGCACCCTGTCTCACACCTCCCGACATGTGCGCAGCATAAAATGGCCTAAACGCCACCCCTCACCCCCCACCCCAAACACCCAAAGTTTCTTCACAAAGTCCAAGGGGAAGAACAGAGGCTTCACTTGGCCCAACTCAGCGACATCCCCAGGCAGGCAGGCGGCATCCCCGTGCAGTGCAGGTGTGGCATCCCCGGGCAATGATAGACAGAGCTATTTAAAAATAAATTGAAACACTGATACAGTCCGATCCGCTTTTTTGGCAAATATTCAAACCTGGGTGTCCAATAATTTTTTGAAATTGAATGCTAGTAAAACTGAAGTATTGGTTACTGGATCTAATACCCCGCTTTGCTCTTTTGTTGGGTTATGTTATTTTGGTGATTGCCTATAGATGCCACTTTGTTAGTCTGTAGCTTAGGTGTTCAACTTGACTCAAAGCTTTTATTTGTAAAGCATATCTCTTCAGTGGTAAAGACAGGGTTTTATTATTTACAGAAAATTACCACAGTGTGCCATTTTCTGCCCCCTAGGGATGTTGAGAGTCTCGTTCATGCATTTGTTATGTCTTGGTTGGATTTTTGCAATGCTCTTTTTGTTAATCTTCCTGCTCACTCTTTACATCAATAGCAGATGGTGCAAAATGCAGCAGCAAGTGTTTGTATAGGAACAAAGTGGACAGAACACATTGCTCAGGTCCTTAAGTGTTTGCATTGGCTTCCTATCCAGTCCTGTGTTTCCTTTAAAATGTTGTTGTTGACCTACAAGGCTTTACATGGTCAGGGTCTTAGTTATATAATGGACCTTCTTATTCTTTACATCCCTGGAAAGCAGCTTAGATCCTCTAACTCTGGATTATTAAAATGCATGGTTCCAAAATGTGTTATGCTCGGAGGGCGAAGTTTTAGCTGTGTTGCTCCTTTTCTTTGGAACTTACTACCAACTTTCATTAGAGAATCCACAACCATAGCCAAATTTAAAAATACCCTTAAGATGCACTTATTCTCCTCTGTATTTTTTTTAAACTCTTTGACTCTACTGCTGTCTGCACTGTTTATTATAAGATACTGTACTTTTATGATGACTGATGATAACTTTATATTGACCTATTTTATTTATTTTATTTTATCTATAGAATTTTTTAACTGATTCACTGTTATTCATTGTGTTTTTTGAAATGTTGATTTGTGTTTGATTATTTTGTTCTGTACAGCACCTTGAGACACCTAGGTGTGAAATGCGCTATAATAATTATTATTATTATTATTATTATTATTATTATTATTATTATTATTATTATTATTATAATAATAATAATAATAATAATAATAATAATAATAATAATAATAATCTGTTATCCACATGAACTGAAGCTGTGGCAATGACTGGACACTTTCATACAAATTATTGCTGATTTCATGAGAACCCAGACATTAGGTTCTGGCTTTTGGTCACTAGGTCACATATAATGGATGCACGCACACACATACACGCACACGCACACGCACACGCACACACACACACACACACACACACACACACACAGATGTTGCAGGCTTACCATGAACTCCAAAAGCCAAATATTTCATCTGTTTATTTAATTTTGGTATTGCAAGGTGTGTCAAACTACATTGTTTGCTTCCCTTTAGCAAAAAATGTTGAGAGGAAAAATTCAAGAAATATTTTCTAAACAAAAACAATATACCTTTTGAAAATATTGCTTATTGAATAAACAGCCGTGGAAAATACAAGTAAACCAAAATATCTTCAACAGATTAGCACGCCTTTAAATAAAATGTGTTTAATGAATGCTGCATGTAATATTGTTAGGACGGTAATGTAGCTGAAGCAATAATAAGATTTGCCAACAGAACGCAGAGGCCCCAGGGAGGAGTAGTCAGTGTTTTTATACAGCAGCTACAGGTCTTTACATTTTTGGAAATCAGATCTAACATCCAACTAAACTAGCATCTGGTAAATTGTATCTACATCAAAAATATACACTGTAAATACTATATAAATACATTTAATTGCTTGTGATTCTGACCTTTAACAACCTACTGTAACTGCTTTTTAACATATTACCACACTGTCTTGGCCACTGCTGTGTGTTCTGATTTTGATTTCCTTTAAAAGCAGTACAGGGTTCACAGGGTTCACAGATAAGCCCTGGCAAAGTTTCCCATAATCATCACTTCAGGGAACTTGGTCTGAACAGCAGGAGAAGAGTGCGCAATTGAGAAGTGTAGAGAAAATCTCAATTGAATCTCAATCCTGCCCAAACTCTTTTTTTCAGCAGAGAATATTATAGTACTGTTGCACATTTACTCTGTGTGAAAGAATATTATTAAAAAAAAAAAGTTCTGTTTGTGCCAAGCTTAGCATGAGGGAAGTTCATCCAAGGAACTAATGAATGTGTTAAAAAGCAATACTTTTTTAAAAAAAATCAATGCTGCTCATTGAGAAAGCAATGAGAAATGTTAATAGAAACCTAGTATAACCTCTAATACCCCAGGGAAGGAATTATTGTAAGAACTGCATATTGTGTCATACAGTATGTAAAGTGGTTAACAAGTAACTTGCATGAAAATTGTTCCAGTAATGGCATTTACACATTAATTAGTACCCTGGGTTGAGAAGAGACAGATCAGTGAATTTGAAATTGCTCAATTAAAAAGAAAAAAAAAAACCTTCCTATAACATCCATACCTAGAGGGATTAGTATGATTGAAAAAAAAAATAAAAACAGGTCTTTAATTTTGAATTGAATTCTGAATCCATTTATCGTGCAAAAAATATTAAGCACCCTATTGCTGTCTTAAAAACTAATTTGTTTCTAATGAGGTGTTGTTTCTGAAAGAAAATAACACCCATGGGTATTAGAGAAAAATATAAATAAAAAGGCACAGCAGACATCTAACAAATTGTATTACCAGACTCCCTTTCTTCCATTTAATAATTAAATCTGATGTGCTTTACTTTTGGCCAGCAGACGAGAGCTTCTTTATAGGACATGCATTGAGGCAATTATGTGGCCATTATTATGGAAATTAGAGATTCTTGAATGTAATCCAGCAGAGGACATGCATTCTATCTGTCATAAATCCTTTGCTAGCGGGCTAATTTCTTTTCTATGTATGTTTCCTTCAATAGCAGACAGGTCACCTGAGCTCATACTTAGTACCTCTTTTTTTAATAATATTTTGTTATCCAATCTTATCCAATGTAGTGTTCGGAAAGGTGCCATATTGATAACATGAGGGAAGATTCACATGCAGACTCTTTATCAGCTTGTCATCTCTGGGCATAGGGTAAGTATCAAACTCTGATACTGCATTGACTTTTCTGAAGTCAATACAGAACCGTATGGTTCCATTGGGTTTTGGAACCAAAACAATGGGTGAACACCATCACTTTGGGACTCTTCTATCACATCAAGGTCAAGCATAGACTGAACCTCTCGGGCTATTGCCTCCCTCTTTGCCTTAGGGATTCGGTATGGCTGCTGCTTAACCCTCACCCCTGGTTCTGTATAAATAGTATGCACCACTACCCTGGTCCGTCCTGGTAAACCTGCCCTGTTGCTCTTCACTAATGCTAACATTTCTTGTGTTTGGAGTTCTATCAGCTGGTCACCAATCATAATTTATAAAGAGCCGTCTGGGGCGGGAACCTTGGGCCCAAAGTCGACATCAGCTTGCTGCGTGGTAACCAGAGCACACTCCGTTTTTTAAGTAAATTGATATTATAAATTTGAAACTTTCTGCTTGTCTGGCTGAAACATTTTGTTTCTGACCACTTTTTCAACGTAAGGTCCTTGCCATCTGGCCAGCAGCTTGTTCTGAGTTGATGGCAGTAAGACCAATACAGTGTCTCACAGAAATGTGCCGAATTCTGGCATTCTTATTATACTGGACTTGATGAATCTGGCATTCTCATTTCTAAAATATCCTTTCTCTTTTGCAGTCAGAAATGTGAAAGAGTTGGAAGAACTTTTATCATTGAATTGACAGCAATTTGAAAGAGGCTTACTTTCTCTGCAAGCCTCAGGCTACTTTTCTTAGTAAGACATTCTGAGCACCTGGCCTGACGTACTTCAATCGGAGGATTATGCTGAAGTTGATGTCAGGCTGTTGTCTGTGTTCGGGTCAACCTACCTCTGTGAAGCTATGTTTTGAACTCTGAAAGTTCTCAAATCAAAGTTTAGGAGAAGTGAAGTCAATCTGGAAGCACAGCTGTGCTGTGCAGTGAGCAACTCACTGACTCCCAATTTCCAGTTACTGGTGCAGAATAAGAACTCTCAAATTTCAGACTGATAGCACAGAACATATTTTGCAGTACTTAATTTCCCAGGCACTGGAAAT
The DNA here is from genome assembly GCF_017654505.1 of Polyodon spathula. Classification (NCBI taxonomy): domain Eukaryota; kingdom Metazoa; phylum Chordata; class Actinopteri; order Acipenseriformes; family Polyodontidae; genus Polyodon; species Polyodon spathula. The sequence goes on along the minus strand of NC_054537.1, from coordinate 33,409,484 downwards.
GTTTTGACTTTCATAATGTAGAAAGTTGTTTAAATAAAGTCCTAAATAAAGTACGGTCCGGTGAAAGTTGAAAATATTTGATCTCCTGTGTGCTGCTCTGTGCTGCTCTGCGGTGCCACTTGAGTAAAACTTCCTTTTGCCGCTGTATGTGACCACCTTCCTTGAAGACAATTGTTTTTGTCACGTGGCACTGCCGGTGTGAACGACCCTTAAGATCCCACTTCTTGTGTGGCAAATGAGTTGACAGCACTGAGTAATGGTGTCTTTATGCATAATCTTGTGTTCAGTGTCTTTAGACACGCTTTTTATTGTTTATATTTCAAAACAGCAGAAAAATATACAAAACCCAACTTCTCTGCTGCAAATAGTAATGCAAAGTCCCTAACTAAGTCAGGACAGGCTAGGGCTGTTATCCCTACACAAACACAATATAATCTGTAATCCGTAATTTCTTTGTTGCTTTTTGTCTAGTTTTATTTAATAACGTTCATTCAGTTGATATATAAGATGTCGATAATAGCTGGGACCCCCTACAGTACACGTACCCTGTATTACCAAAATGATTTCCTTGCGTAAAACCAAAAAAAAAATAATGATGCCCCTTCCATTTTATTAGAACCTGTACATACTAGTAGGTTGTTTGTCCTGTTTAAAGCCTTGATACAACAATGTATAGACTCTAAAAGGTGTTGGAAGGTCATGTTAATTCATTCAGTCGTGAATATTTCACATAATTGGTGCAGAGGTAGGCAGAGGATTGTGATGATAAATGTGGTGTTCAAATTCATCACTACATATTAAATTAGATATAGATCCAGGGATTATGGTAGCCATGGAAGACGACCGAAGCCTCTTATGTGCTACGTAATTAAACTGGGCATCAGAAAATTGCTTTAATTCAGCCCCTTCTATTGAGGTACAGAAATGTGTGGCTTTATTTAAAATAAAAATTTAAAAAAGCCAACAAGCAGACAAAAAAATTAAAAAGTGTGAGAGAGAAAGAACTAATAACTAAGAAGGAAGTCACAATGAATGGATTTAAGATAAATTAAATTGTGTAGACAGTGGCTGGGCAGTGCATACTTAAATACTGTAAGTCTAGCCATCAGTAGGTGTAATAAATGCAAGCACGTTTGGTAAATGTAAATCTAATTTAACTTAACTTAACGAAAATGAATAATTATTTTTAGAAAAAACAGAATGCTGGATTAACTAAAGCAAAATCAGCAACAAAAAGAAGAATGTGTTTATTGTACGTTTAATAGATATACAAATAATAATTAAGATAAAGAAACAGAGCAAATAACTTGAGAAATATAAACATAATGTAAGATGCCACAGCCTGGGACTGGTGCAGGCATTCAGATGATTAAAATGATATGCAGCATGACCAAGTGCTAAGGTTTTATCGGTGTGCTTAATTTGTGCAAGAGTGAGAAAAATAAAAAAAGTAGTATACTAGTAAGTCCACATAATGGACTTTGATGTAACAAGACCATTGGGGAATACAATTCCACAGGTAATAACACTGTGACCATCCCCACTGTGTGAAATACTAAGGCTAATAAATATGCATAGACACCATCTTTGTCTAATTTCACTGTAAACAGCTTCTGTAAGAATACATCCAGTGTTTTAGTGCTGAGTGTTGACTGATGGCATATGGAGCGACCAATAAATTGCCACTCATTGCACTGTGGTATTGTCCCAAGATATGCATAGTTAAAAATATTTGTGTAAATAAATAAATCTACTAGCCTAACCTTGAATTCACAGATGTCATTAAATGTGAGTCATTCTTTTTATTGTTGCAAAAGTGAACAGTGTCTTTTCTGACTGAACCAGATCCCCAAATTATAGACCTTATTCATTCAGTTGGTAATGTTGTAGCTGAACAATGTAAATCTGCCAATGTACTGCATAACAGTAAAAGTGTAACAGGTTTTGTTTGTGCTATGGATACTGATGGGGTCATGGGATTTAAGATTGAAAACTATGTATACCATCAGCTCTAATGCAACTCTAAATTGGGAGTATTGGTGAAGGAAATATGAGGCTAACCTCCCTCTTTTTACTTTGATTCAGTTCTTCAAGGTAAAGTGTCACATAACTGTCAACTTACAAAAACACATTCAAAAAGCAGATTATTCACAAAGCAGCATTGGTTGGTGTGGTAAAGTGGTATGTGATACGTGCAAGTCCAGTGTAGTAATCCAACAATGAAGAGACAGACAACAAAGTACGGGTGAAAATGAGTTGTGTTTATTTTATTCCAGGGGTCTGATGACCAAACAGAAAACAAATAGGAGGACTGGCAATACACAGCGATGTGTTCTGCACAGGGAATTATGAAGGGTTGTACATGGGATATAAATGGGTCTGTGTAACACAAGTGTTTAAAATGTATATTTGTATTTAGGCATGAGGATTGCACAGCACTTCACGTGCAAGTAAAAAGTAATAATATGTGAGCACGGGGAATTGCACTTTATTAATTCACGTGCAGTTGTACTGCGACTTCAGTTGAATGATTGATTAGCAATCGAGTCTCGGTACAGCTGCATAAAAGCAGCACGTTTATACTCACTCGGGGTTGTGTGTTTGGTGATTGGAGAACGGGATTGGAGACGGAGGTAATAATCAAAGTAATAGTTAAAATATCAGCTCACCATGTTTGTCTGTGTAGTCTGTTTTGTTTGTCTATTTATTTTGCCGAAAGTGCCATGTCCTGTGTTTTGTTTGTCTTTACAACCTTTTATTTTCTGTCTGTTCATTATTAAATGCTGAGTGAAACCAACCGCTCAGCTCCACCCAACTCCACGTCTCTGTTGTTTATTTCCTGGTTCCTGTTTCTGATCTGACGTCAACCACTACAGCCGTCTTTGTGACAACCTGTCATACAGTAAGATAAATGAGTCACCAAAGTAAGGTAAAAATGACCTTCTCCTGTTTCTTTTCCTCCTGTCTTTTTTTTTTGAAGATTTTTGCAGGCCCCAGGCACATTTATCCATGCATATGTATATTACAGGACATCCGAGTTTAATGACAATTGTCATTTTGTCAACATGGAAATATACTAGAGAATGCATTTATTGTGACATCTATATCATTTATATTAAATGATTTATTTTTGTTTTAAAATTGAACATTTGCCTGCAAATCATCATTCTGAGATTCTGATCTTGATCTCTGAAAAATGTTGGTTTCCTGTCAGTGCAGCGCTCAGTGATCCCTGTTGGCGCAAGAAAGAATGAATTCCTCTCGATACTGGGATAAAGCTATTTGTGGTCCCCACTGGACAAAAATGAATGTTCATTTCTTAGAATTAGCTATGCTGAAGGATAGCCTATATATTTGGTAAAAGTAAAACATGAATAAATACATTAACAAATAAATAAATAAATAAATACATAGACATATTTTTTTTCTTTCTCTATCTTGATATTTATTTGTTTCTTTTTCACTATCAGAGATAAACACTGCCATTTAATACTGTGTGAAATGTTATTCAAGTTGTCAAGAGTGTGCAGACATTGTCCAAAGCAAATAGGCACAACTGTAAAAGTGGTGGGGGTCAAGGTTGCCCCAGTTGTTTCTATTAACTTGGCTTGTGTTTTTCAGGCACAATAAAAACGGATCGAACTTGTATCAAAAACACAAGCCAAGTTAGTAGAAAGAATTGGGGCAACCTTGACCCCCACCACTTTTACAGTTGTGCCTATTTGCTTTGTGGTGGCCAAGGTTGCCCCACTGATTTTTTGAAACTTGGCTTGTGTTTTTGATATCTCCACTTTAAATGGCTTGGCACTTTTGATAACTTGCCATCTTTTTACATTTCCAATGTGGTTTTATTTCAGATCATTGATAAAATTTAACAGATTAAATTGTACTTGTACCCAAAAATAACAAAGCTGTCTAAGTTCTCCTCATATCCAATACATTATTCTTGCTGCATCAATTTGATTAACAAATCGCAGGTTTTGCGATGTTTTCAATTTCTTTGTCCACTTTCTGTGTCAAGTAACACTTGAGGGAGCTGACATGTTGAAGCCTTTCACGCAGCAACATGACATCAGTTATTGATTTCCCTGATAGGCCAAAAGTTGTGCATATGAGTTTATGGGATACAGCAATAAAAACCCACAGCATGTGACATGGGGAGTGCCAAGCTTTCGGGTGCTTGAATAATAAGCATAAAAAAGACGAAACTGTTCTTTTGTGTGCCAAAGCCTAGTAATTTAAAACGAGTGAACATAGCAAAAAAATGGCCACATAATTTCAGAACAGGGCATACACTGAAAACCTTTCCATTTGGTAGAAATTACTTTTGTGTGTGAGGACCACTTTGAACCTGAATGCTATGAAAGGAACATGCAGGCAGAGTCATGTGGGAAGTCAGAAAACAAGCCCTTTTATGTTTTATTGTTCATTTAAATACATCGTTTCAGCTGTGCTGATGTTTGATACGATGTGCGTGAATAAAACTTTTGAGTTGTATCCAGTAGTTTGTTTTTCAATATATTGATGTTGTTTAAAATGTAAGTCATAATCACTGCCGGCGGCAGTTTTAGGTACATGTATAACTCTAGTTCATACTTCATTTTCTAATCTGTGCTATGTGTGTTTGCAGACTCCTGCTCAAGCCTTAACCGTTTGCAGTCCATTTATTCGGGGATGTCAGGCATGTCAGGTTGAATTTACTATCACGCACGCTGTTTATTTTACACGTGCTGTTTTAAAATATATATTTTTCAGACTAAAACAGGTTTAAAAGGCATTGAATCGCAAAAGGACACTCAGTACTGTATCTACAGCCAAGCCCCACCCCTTGTTTGCAGTATTTTTCACATACCTGCTTATAGACGTGCATACTGACAAATCCTCTACTGATCACTAGTTTTATCACCAAACTCCTCAATAATGCTATCCAAGTCATTATTTTATTACTATAACATTTCATAAAAGCTCTGCAAATGTCTGTGATATTCTTTGAGCACTGGATGCAGAAGTAGCTACCTCCTTTGTTATGTCCGTGTTATCTCTGTAGTGGACAGGGCTATGAGATACGTCCTTTTTTCGGCTCCTATCGGTCTCACTCGGCCATTTCTCTGCTTTTTCTGGAGAAAAAAATGACTACAGACCTGTGCTTGATATCTTTTTGATGATGTCGGACAGGGTTCGGTATTGGACTGGAAAGGGAAAATTGAAATGTAGGACCTGGTCCGATATAAGACCGCAAAGGGTTAAATTTCTCAAACGGTACTCAAACAAACAAAAATGCATACTTGCCCTTTTCCTCCAGAACAGAATTTTCAACGGCGGTTCATCCTTCCATCTGGGTTTCCTCCTACAACTCAGCAGCCTAGCAAAAAAAAAAACTTTCAAAATCCACCTAGACAATTTCTTCTCCAATCAACCCTCTCTTCCGGCTCCTTCTGGCAACCCTCTCCATCTGTCCACTGCAAGGCCTCTCTCCTTGGCACTGTTCCTGCTCCTACTTTCATTTTCAGAACAGCTCTTCAGGTTCCTAAACCACCGGTAACCTCTTGTAGCGTCAGAAGGGGGGGGTCATCATATCATTCTGTGCATGAAAATAACAGAATTGGAATATACAGGGGGAGTCTTAAACCATTCTCTATGTCTTCTTGGTTTCTGGTCTCCAACTCCCCCACTGACAAAGAATGTTTTTAGAAAGAGTCATAAACTAACTGCTGGACAAGAGTTTTATCTCTACCTATCACTGAATGAGTCATTTTGGCGCCAGCAGTATTTTGCTGAGGGCAACTTCCAGACAATTCTGAGCACCTTGTCACTAAGACGAGAAACAGTCCTTGTCATAAATCCAGCCAACAGGGGGCAAAATACCGGATCAACGGAGAACAAAGCCACGTCGGTACGAGAATAACCAATGAAAGACACTTCACGTGGACTCAGGCACTGCCCAAAATACTAGACTAGCCAATCACAGGGTTGAAGAGAGAATCACAAAACCTGCTGATTTTTGAAGTGGAGCTCTGCTGTGAGCTGCGAGCTTCTGCTGCTTCCAGTCGAGCTGCTGTGCCCAGACATGCGTGCTGACCTCAAAGGAAGTGTGCACAAGTAGTGTCCTCCCGCTAGAGTTGTCTTGAAGTTCGGAGGGACGAAATGGATGCTACACTGCTCTGAACAAAGTTGCAGAGCCATGGGAGCATACGTGCTCGAATTCACAGAAGGCAAGGAAGAACCAATGTTCTGAATAATGGCTAGAATCATCTTCTGAGGAAGGGCCCTGCCGTCTGTCCTACGAGAGGTTGGATCAGTGACGGGATACTGCATTAATCAAACAGCGGGTCTTTGTTTCCACGTATCTGCACGAAACAAACTGAAGCAAAGCTGTACAGAAAAATTGCCATAAGAACACTTTTACAAACTATAACTTTTCAATTGCAACACATTAGCTGAACTGAGTTATGTCTGATCAACGGAACTATTCCCAGTGGGAAAACTGCCAACAACAAAGATAATGTTGCAAGCCTTGGAGATCAACAAGCTGATCTTCATTCGAAAAGGAACTATTGGTTATTGCGAGCCTATGGCAAAGTACCGTCTACATTGGAACTGTGGATCTGGGGACCTGCAGTATTCATCGACACAGATTGACATCTGTATATGGAAATCGATAAATATTCAGCATGTCTAATATTAAATACTTTATGACTCGAGAAAGTAACTGAAGCAAATGCTATCAAGTGGAAACTGTTCTAGAAATAGAATATAACTTCCTGTTTTAGAGTGTGTAAAAAATGTATTATGTTTGTTTGAAATATGCAACTCAAAAGGAGTTGCCTCGTAAATGCAGAGAATTTCATCATTGCCCCATTTGAGTTAATTTGAATATATAATTAACTGAGGTTGATAACATATTATTAGTTTGGTACATCACATCTAAACTAAATTAACACTGTACTGGAATGTTGGATTCCGTTTTGAATGGGAAGTTGAATTAATTCTCGTGCATATTTACATGATCGATTACAACAAGAAATGGGTATTGAAAATACTAATGCAAAGCAGACACTTTGTGTGATAAGACATATATAACCATGTATGCTAATGATGTTATACCATTATATACCAATCAGTATATAACCATGTATGCTAATGATGTTATGGTCATTGTAATTGTTTGACAATGGAATCAATGAACTGCATATTACTATTCACACATATCTCCAACCAATAGACTTTCCTTTCTGTAATATTAGATTAGTTGTGAACCCCTTTTCCCCTTAAACGATTGTTTTATATCTGACACGTTGTGTGGATGTCAATTGTTGTCAAGGGAATCTGAGTTCTATATGATATCACAGAACTATTATGGTATGTCTCAATTACTAACATTTGGCCATTCTTAAACAGTGCGCCTAGAGACTAATTTATATATAAATAAATTGAATACCAAAGTCACTACACTCTGATTTATAATTTTCAGCTATGCATCTCCAACTCAACAATGACTATAAGCAGATGACTGAGCCCTTTGATTGGCTTCTCCTCGCTGATCAACCGTCTAGACTCACTGACATTGACATCTTACTGTTTCTGACACCTCGATCGTGCCTGCCTCTGTCACAGAACTTCACTCTCACTGAAATGGCTCCTCCTTCATCTATTCTCTCCTTCTCTCCTCTTCTCTGCCACAATATTATCTCAGGTAATGACATCAATCTGGTTTCCATCTTCATCTCTGCTTTCTAGTTCATAGATCACAGCAATGACCTGTCAGTCAATTTGAAGTCCTGGGATCCATACCTCCTGAAAAACCTCACCCTCTGTGAATTCGGCCTCTCTTTCTCCATCTTAATGGACATCGTTGGTAAAGTTTAATTCCATCACTGGCAAGAATTAGACTTTTGTCATCGTCGACTTTTCTATCTGATATGATGGCACTATCTTCTTAGACTACCACAAAGCTTTCTCCTCCACAGCAGCTTCCCATCTTGCTCTCGAAAACACCCCCATTGATTGGTCACAGCCAGATCCCAATCAATTCAACTGTTTCTTCAGTGGCTTCCAGGCCAATACATGCAGCGTCTCCACTCTCCTCTGACCTGCCCACCACTCCTCCACTCCCCCCGATATCCTCCATCCAGAAAGACATCCATGCTGGAAAACAAATCTGCAACTTCAGTTCCTCTTTCTACTCCTGAAATTCTTCCACTTTCTTCACATTTGCACTTCCTGTGGTGATGCTGACTCCCGCTCTGCTCTTTCAAATGACATTCAGCTATACTTTCCATACCCATCAAGATCTCCCTCTCCTCTGAAGAACTAAAAAAAAACATCCTGATAGAGAATTTGTCATCTACCTGATTTCTGGACTTTCCCATGGGTCTGCTCTCAAAGAACCTAAAGCTGTCAATTCCATACTGCAGTTTCTCTATGGAGCCCCTCCTGGCAGAATATTCAATTTTAAGCTATAATCCAATTCTATAATCATTAACAAGGGAGCGTTTTCCTACCATTATTCTTCCCTCATCTCCTTCCAGATAGGAGCAGCAATTAAAGTAAACATCAACCAACACCTTATTAAGAAAGTAGGTCACTAGTCTTCCTCATCCATGGAAACCTACATCCCCTCCTCTCTTCCTGTCATTTTGTTTTCTCAGCTACATATTTTGAGTATACCAGGAGTGTAGACCATTTCTCCACCAAGACCAAAAGATGTTTCCTCCCAAGTGGTGAGAGGGGCAAGATATAGTCTAAAATGAATATTTAAAAGTGTAACAAAAATCCTTTACCTAACTTTTTTCTTTGGGCTTTTTGCTTTGGTGCAGGAAGCCGGGGGTCATCTTATGGGGACAAGAGAAGCTTACTTCCTAGCCTTGGCGGCTGGGCAATGGCGATCTCACCTCAACCATGGGTGGTTCTCAGTGAGCTAGAGGGGGACCCCAGAACAAATAATTTGAGGAGATAATAATTCCAATAATAAGACCATAAACTGAATGAGATTTGACCTCCTTGAGGTCAAATAAGTAAATAACAAAATAAATAAATAAAATAGTAAATAAATAAATACTTAAATACATAAAATATAAAAAAATCATCTGGCATCCCTGATCACCTGCACTGGGGTTTTGCACTGTCAGGCACGGTAAATCAGAAAGTATGGTAAAGCCACATTCTCGACCAGCAAATAAAAAAGTCAAGCACAGTAAATGAGTAGTATAAGCATTGGAGAAGGGTGATAAACTGCCAAATTAGTGTGCAAATGTATGATCAACTTTGTGATTAACTTTTATAAGGGTAGCCTTATTTGCTTCTTAGTAAAACATAATGAACGTACTACAAATAAGCTGCAAATAAAATATCTGTTGCTCAAATAATATAACTCGACTGATTTTGTACAAGGATTACTACTAAAAACCAGAGCAAAACACGTACCCTTCAGATGGTAAATTACAAATAGAAATCCAAACCTGTGCAGACATAAAATGGCTGACAAAAAAGACTGAAAAATAAAGATAATCATCTACCTAAATAACTATCGATAAGCGATCAATCTGACAGGTAATTAATATATAAAAACAGTAAATAAACCAACTTGCAACGAAACTGGCAAACATGATAACGTGTCTCTGGTGGGGTGTACCCTGCCCCTGTACATATTTTGTTTTTGTACTATGCACTGCTGTATTATGATTTAAATGTTGCCAAATCACTTCACGTGTAGAATGTGCCTGAGTCCGATTGAACGATTAACAAGCAATCGAGCTCAGGCACAGCTGCATAAAAAAGGTAGAAATCTCCCAGTCTTGGTTCGGTGTTCAAGGAAAAAGAACAGGAGAGAGAAGTGAGTGACTACTGGTTTGTTCAGTGTTTGCTTGTATCTGTTTATTATTTGTTTTGGCCAACGTGCCTTTTGGTTTGTCTAACTGTTTTATTTAATATAATAAATATGTGCATCAGCGCTTCATTCTGTAGTACAGTACTGTGTCTGTCTATTCCTAGTCTGACGTCACCCAAAAAGCCATCCACTTGATAGTGTCCTAAATATATTACTAATGTATTAGTAAGGGGATATTTGAGCAAGAACATGCATAAAAGAACAGATACATAAATCAAATAATGAATCATTTTACCTTCCATGTCTATAGCAAAAATAAGATCCAATAGCTTTTCATCGTCTATATCAGGATCCTCGACCCCACTAGAATAATCACAATTACTCCAATTCGCCAAAACTAAATGCATTGAAGCCTGTGCATCTACCTTGCGACATTGCTTGCGAATTCCATTTTACAAAAATTAGCTCTCTCTGTTTTCACTCCTAACTACAATCTCATTGGGGTTCAGAGTTCCCTTCACTCCATGTGACTGTTTTAAGCCTATCAGTACACACAGATGGTGCAACTGATAAATAAAACAGGCAGTGCTGCGAAACGCGGGGCCTGAAATATTCGGGCTGAGCCTTGAAAGGGTTAAACACTAGATACCATCTAATTACTTTCTATGCGCATGTTCCCAGGCAATAAAAACAAACAAAACAAACAAAAATAGAATATGCAACATTTAATGTCATCTGTGTGGTTAAAGCTTAGTATTAGAGAGAAATACAAAACGTTGTACCTTTTTAAGTTTGCTTTTAAAAATGCCTTTTAGTGTCTTGTTCAGTCAACTAGTAAACTTCCCAAGCAGCACGACTGGTCCTTTAAAGAGCTCCTTTGTGATACACCTTTATAACTCTCCGCCTCAATCATGACCTACCTACTAGTAACCATTTCCAGTCCTATGTCATCAAAAAGACGTAAAGCACAGGTCTCTAGTCGTTTTTTCTCCGGAAAAAGTGAAGAACACCTTTCAATGGCAGAGTGAGACAGATAAAGGCCGAATTAAGCTGAAAAAAGGGCTTATCCCTAACCCTAACCCTAACCCTAACCCTAACCCCATGCACCACATAGATAACATGCACATAAACAAAGGAGATAGCTGCTTCTGCATCCAGCACTCAAAGAATATCACAGACATTTGCAGAGCTTTTGGAGATGTTATAGTAATAAAATAATGACTTGGATCACATTATTGAGGAGTTTGGTGATAAAACGAGTGATCAGGAGAGGTATTTCAGTATTTTTCAGGTTTATCAGTATGCACGTCTATAAAGAGGTATGTGAAAAATACAGCTAACAAGGGGTGGGGCTTGGCTGTGGATACAGCACTGAGTGTGTATGATGAGTCAAAGGGATTTTGGTCTGTGATTCAGCCTCCCGACAGTAGATGGCATCAAACCAACTCAGGACTTCCCTTACCAAGATCTTGTGACCATGGCAAAAGTCATCTTTTTGAGGGGCGGCACCTTGGTGAGGGGTGGAAGTACGAGTATGTAAATTCCAGCCACTGGAGTCAAGTGAAGGATAAGGACACTTATCAGTTGGGGATTGGTGTTCCACCAACTACAGAGGCGGGACATTACATACTAAAGGGAACGTACTACTGTGTTCGGGGTTGGTCTGAAAGTAAAATAGGAGGAGTAATGGGTGGAGGGAGAGACTAGTTTGGTGCAGTGGGATTTTTTAAAAAACACTAACATTTCTTTTGTCTTTTTTTTTTGTTTATGTATGGTTCGCCACAAAGACGATTAAAGACGAGTTCTCACGGTCTGTTTTGGATTTCATCCCTGCACTCCTTCCCTCACACCATTTTGTTTTCTTTTGTTATTTAACTATTTTGTTGTGTATAGATAATAAAAATAAATTATTTTATTTCTGTACACATAAATTACTGTCTGGACATTCCATTTAATACACTCTCGCCTCGCAGTGTGCTTTTGCGATTCAATGCCTTTCAAACTTGTTTTACTTAAAACAAAAGTTAAACAGCACATGTAAAATAAACGGCATGTGTGAAAATAAATTGGACCTGATGCGCCTGACAGGCGCTGAATAAACGGACTGCAAAGTGTTAAGATGGATTAAGCTTCTATATGGACCTTCATTAACATGAAAATAAAAATTGACCAGGGTTTTCAAAAGGAGAGCATTGCTTTTCCTACACAATCTGCACTTTTTTTTCAGAATTAACAGCATATGTAAATCGTAGCACTTCAAAACTGACTTAAGTCTAGCTCAAACCGTTATAATTTAGATTTGTCTTTTGTTATTCTAAGGTGGCCAGTCTCTCATTCATAAAACGGTCAGCTTATGCTCTGTACTTTTAAATAGTAATTATGTTTGAGTGCACTTTAATAATTTAAACATATTCACTCACTTAAATATAGTGAGAGATTTATTTTCTGTGTTCAGGAGCACTTTCAGAACAAACTAGAAAAATGATCAGACCTGATTTGTATCCTTAATGATTCCCTTGTTTGTATCCACTTAACATCTTATTGCAGATCAAAGTACTTGCAGTTTATGCCCAGTAGTACGGGTGATCTGCTGCAATGGGCCACAAAGCTTTTATCATTCTGCTAGGTTTGCATCAGTCTTTTAGGAAAAGGTAAACTTGTGGTACCGGCCACATGATTAAGGGCAAGTTAGCACCCCTCTTCTGCTTCTTAATCGAAAAGCACATTATTATGTCTTACCAAATGCAATTATGAATTCATATTGTTGTATATTTGTATTCATCACCCTGAGTGGTGTTTTTATTTCCATTTGCCTGAATGTAAGTGTGAAAGGGAGGCAGCACTAGTCCGCCTCACTGCACAAAGGGACGACCATGTGAAAATTCCAAGAACACGGGGTGTAAATTGGCTGCCTGGCCCTTAAACTGAAGTAAAAAGCTTTCTGTTCAATCAGGTTTGGTGAACCAGGAGAACACAGAGGTTGCTGTCCGTGCCACAGCGTGTGGAACCGAGTGCTCAAATTGATACAGAGCTGTCCAGGTGCTGAACATGGATGCCGTTTCTCAGATAGAAGGATCCCTCATGTTTTGTTAAACTTTGCTTGATTTCGATTTTTTTACCTTTGTGGACTTTTCATTTTTGAGCAGTGCTCTTGACTTTTTTCTGTTTGTAGGAAAAGGAAACAATAAAGCTCCCAATGTTACTGATACAGGCAGCAGTCGGATACAAAGCCCATCTCTTCAGTTTTACAATTTATTTGATTATCCATCACAGCCCACATTTCTTTTTTTTCTTGGATGCCAAATCAGTCTGTCTTTATTGCTCAATCCAGACGGTTGTCGTGCTGATGTGCTCGGGAGACTGCACTGGGTTGATTCTCAGAGGCAGCATTGCGGCCGTTGTGTGTGCTGATGCGTTGGGCAGGCAAAATAAGCTGATCCCTGGAGCCAGAATTACACTTCAGCAATCAACACCAGACAGAAGGATATCTACATCATCAGATGGAAAGCAACGCAAACGGATGGCGATGCAGATGGATCACATTAGTTTACTGCAAAGCTACGTCTTAGTTGGTGCTTATCTTGGTGAGAGCTGAATTCAAATCAGCATGAAGTTTAACATCTACTCTCATGTAATGGAAATCATGCAGTTTACATAGTGATTTCTCCAATTTCACATGACAAAAATGCAGTAAAAACAAAACGAGCGAAAAAAGTTATGGTAATGTAAAACAGTTAATCATTAAATAGTTTTAGATACTCTGATGTGTATGGTTTTTTTTTTTTAATCTTTTGCTAAATTTCATTGCCTTTTACGTTTTATGCAGTTCTGTGCATGGGTATGTGAGAGAGCGCTCATGCTTTGCTGCTGATTTAAATAAATAGTACCAGGGGTGTGTCTTCCAGGATGACGGTACCCTCATCCACAGAGCATATATGCTAGCCCAATGGTTTGATGAGTATGACACTGATGTTATCCATTGAAGCCAATCGAGCATTTATGGTATATTCTGGAACGACGCCTGAGACAGCGTTCAGCGTTCTCTGATGGGGACGAATATAATATTTGTGGGTATACACTGTATAGGAAAGACAGGCAGGACAGAAGAGGAGGAGGGGTAGCGCTATACATAAGAAACAGTCTTGAAGCCCAGGTGTTAAACCTGGACAAAGAAAATAAAACCGAATCAATATGGGTCAGAATAACAGACAAAAATTCAAAAGGCATAATAATAGGAGCATGCTATAGACCGCCAGATTCAGGCGGTGAGCACAATAATCTGTTATACAATGACATTAGAAATGTGTGTAGCAAAGGAGAAGCCATACTAATGGGGGATTTCAACCCGGTGGGTAGCGCGAAGGATGAAATAGAAATGGTGGAAATGACAAATGACTGCTTCCTAACACAATTTGTGAAGGCACCCACTAGAGGGGAGGCATGCCTTGATTTAGTCTTTTCAAATAACGAAGATAGAATAACTAAAACAGAGGTCAGAGAACCACTGGCAAACTCAGACCACAACATGGTCTCATTTGAAGTGTTTTTTAAATCCCCAAAAGTAAAGACTAAAGCTAAGGTTTACAATTTTAGAAAAGCAAACTATGAAGGTATGAAACAGAGACTAACAGAAGTAGATTGGAGTAAAATAGAGAAAACACCCACAGAAGAAGGATGGTTATTCTTCAAAAATGTAGTACTAGAGGCGCAAAACAATTATATCCCTAAAGTAGACAAATCTAAATGTAAAACTAAATTGCCAAAATGGTTTAATAGATCAATTAAAAAAAAATATTCAGCAAAAAAAGGCACTTTACAGAGCATTAAAAAAGGACCAAAAAGAAAGTACGCAGAAAGAGTACACAGAACTGCAAACGCAAGTCAAAAAGGAAGTTAGAAAGGCCAAGAGAGAAATAGAAATAAACATTGCTAAGGGAGCTAAAACCAATTCCAAAATGTTTTTCCAATATTACAACAGCAAGAGAACATTCAAAGAGGAGATTAAATGTTTAAGAGATACAAATGGCAAAATCGTAGAGGAAGAAAAAAAAATAGCAAATATGTTAAATGATTACTTTTCACAAGTTTTTACAAAGGAAGATACTGACAACATGCCCCACATGTCATCCAGTTCCTATCCAGTTTTAAATAACTTTAGCATAACTGAGGCAGAAGTGTTAAAGGGACTAGGAGCTCTTAAAATAAACAAATCCCCTGGGCCGGATGAGATCCTCCCAGTAGTACTCAAAGAAATGAAAGAAGTAATTTACAAACCGCTAACCAAGATCATGCAGCAGTCTCTTGACACAGGGGTGGTACCGACAGACTGGAAAATTGCAAACGTAATACCGATCCACAAAAAGGGAAACAAAACTGAACCAGGTAACTACAGACCAGTAAGCCTGACTTCTATTATATGCAAACTTATGGAAACTATAATAAGATCCAAAATGGAAAATTACCTATATGGTAACAGGGTACTGGGAGACAGTCAACATGGTTTTAGGAAAGGGAGATCGTGCCTAACTAACTTGCTTGATTTTTTTGAGGATGCAACATCGATAATGGATAATTGCAAAGCATATGACATGGTTTATTTAGATTTCCAGAAAGCTTTTGACAAAGTCCCGCACAAAAGATTAATTCTCAAACTGAACACAGTTGGGATTCAAGGAAACACATGTACATGGATTAGGGAGTGGTTAACATGTAGAAAACAGAAAGTACTGATTAGAGGAAAAACCTCAGAATGGAGTGTGGTAACCAGCGGTGTACCACAGGGATCAGTATTAGGTCCTCTGCTATTCCTAATCTACATTAATGATTTAGATTCTGGTATAGTAAGCAAACTTGTTAAATTTGCAGACGACACAAAAGTAGGAGGAGTGGCAAACACTGTTGCAGCAGCAAAGGTCATTCAAAATGATCTAGACAAGATTCAGAACTGGGCAGACACATGGCAAATGACATTTAATAGAGAAAAGTGTAAGGTACTGCACGCAGGAAATAAAAATGTACATTATAAATATCATATGGGAGATATTGAAATTGGAGAAGGAATCTATGAAAAAGACCTAGGAGTTTTTGTTGACTCAGAAATGTCTTCATCTAGACAATGTGGGGAAGCTATAAAAAAGGCTAACAAGATGCTCGGATACATTGTGAAAAGTGTTGAATTTAAATCAAGGGAAGTAATGTTAAAACTGTACAATGCACTAGTAAGACCTCATCTTGAATATTGTGTTCAGTTCTGGTCACCTCGCTATAAAAAAGATATTGCTGCTCTAGAAAGAGTGCAAAGAAGAGCGACCAGAATTATTCTGGGCTTAAAAGGCATGTCATATGCAGACAGGCTAAAAGAATTGAATCTGTTCAGTCTTGAACAAAGAAGACTACGTGGCGACCTAATTCAAGCATTCAAAATTCTAAAAGGTATTGACAGTGTCGACCCAAGGGACTTTTTCAGCCTGAAAAAAGAAACAAGGACCAGGGGTCACAAATGGAGTTTAGAAAAAGGGGTATTCAGAACAGAAAATAGGAGACACTTTTTTACACAGAGAATTGTGAGGGTCTGGAATCAACTCCCCAGTAATGTTGTTGAAGCTGACACCCTGGGATCCTTCAAGAAGCTGCTTGATGAGATTTTGGGATCAATAAGCTACTAACAACCAAACGAGCAAGATGGGCCGAATGGCCTCCTCTCGTTTGTAAACTTTCTTATGTTCTTATGTTCTTCATGCATTTAAATGAGGATTTTTTCCCACTTATCTACACACCATACTCTACACTGTTAAGGGGGGAAAAAAGTTTTTATTGAGAAAAAAATTATATATTAAAAATACAAAACTGAAAGGTCATAACTGGATAAGTCTCCACCCCCCTGTGTTAATACTTGGTGGAAGCACCTTCCTTTGGCAGCAATTACAACTGTGAGACTGTTGGGATAGATCTCTGTTAACTTTGCATACCTAGATTTGGCAATATTTGACATTCTTCATTACAGAACTGTTCAAGCTCTGTCAAGTTCCTTGGGAAGATTTGATGGACAGCAATCAATTCAAGTCATGCCACAAATTTTCAATTGGATTTTGGTCGGGGCTCTGGCTGGGGCACTCGAGGACATTTACCTTTTTGTTACTTAGCTACTCCAGTGTAGCTTTGGCTGTGTGCTTTGGGTCGTTTTCATGGTGAAAGGTGAACTTCTGTCCCAGTTTTAGCTTTCTTGCAGAGGGCAGCAGGTTTTCCTCAAGGACTTCTCTGTACTTTGCTTTGTTCATTTTCCCTTCTATCCTGACAAGTGCCCCAGTGCTGCCAACATGATGCCACCACCACCATGCTTCACAGGTTTTTTTGCATACTTCAAACTAGATTCAAGGTGGGCTTTCTTGAGTAATGGCTTCCTTCTTGCTACCCTACCATCACATGCACACTTTGACCAGTCTTGGCCATAAAAGCATGCAGCTCTTGTAAAGTTGCCATTGGCCTCTTGGTAGCCTCTCTGATCAGTCTCCTTCCTGCTCAGTCATCCAGTTTGGAGGGACAGCCTGATCTAGGCAGGGTCTTGGTGGTACCATACACCTTCCACATCTTAATAATCGTCTTGACCGTGCTCCAAGGGATATTCAAGGCCTTTGATATTTTTTTTATACCCATCCCCTGATCTGTGCCTTTTAACAACTTTGTCCTGGAGTTCTTTTGAAAGCGCCTTGGTGCTCATGGTTGAGTCTATGCTTTGAAAGGCACTACCCAGCAGAAGTCCTACAGGAACTGTTGAATTTATCCTGAAATTTATTCCAAAATCATATGAATCCTGAATTTATCCTGAAATCATGTCAATCACTACAAGGAAACACAGGTGGAGGCCACTTGTGTGATTTTGAAGGCGATTGGTTACATCTATATTGTGACTGGTTACATCTATAGTGTGATTTTGAAGGTGATATATATATATATATATATATATATATATATATATATATATATATATATATATATATATAATATATATATATGCAAATGGTATTTATTTTGTATATTTTGGTGAGTAAATGTTGATTTTGAATTATATGAAGGATGATTGGTTAAGAGGGATGTAGGAGGAGCCAGGGACCCTATAATACTGGTCTCCATTCCCACAGACAAACTTGTCAGAGCATTTCAGCTAAAGAAAGTGAAACCTGTGTAAAGTTTCCTACAGCAAAGGAAAGTTTATAACTTTATTTAGTGATTTGGACCTTGCTGAAGGGATATCATTTTTTTGGTTTGTTTAAATATCTGTTTTGTCTGCTTCACCCACAATTATTTTTTCTAAATTACTTTATTATTTTTTGTTTATTTCACAAGCTGTATAATAAACATCATCAATTTCTTCACCTTATCTTTGCTTGGACTTCTATTTGTTAATTTGCTGTGAACCAACTCATTATAAATTGGCTTATACTATCTTCACTAGGGTGTAATGTAACAGGGTAACATTTTGATTTCATTTTGCTGCTGGGTCATTACTGGTGAGTTTTACATACTGCTATAATACATACCAGATTTAAAAGTATGTACTGTATTACAGTCCACGTGTCTCTTCTCTTTTGGCAACTGGTATTTTCAGAATCATATTGTTCTGAATTAATATACTTCTGTTGAAAATATAGTACTGTTCCAAAAAGAACAACTATAGTAATCTAAAGGAAGCCTACTTATTTTAAAACACAGTCCTTTCAACTATGTATTTTTGACATTATATCTTTTTTGTGTTCCTTGAAAAAACAGAACTCGGAAAAATGAAATAATCAGATATGCATCACACTCGTTTAACTGTCACTGAAGTAAAAATACTGAAAGCAGAATACTATTAACAATTTGTCATTGTGTTTAATTATTTTGTCTTTTTCAGTATAGCAAGTGTTGTTATTTTTTTCTCTTAAGAATGATGAAGCAATGTGGATGCCAAGCTAAATTGTGACAGCGGCTGATATTTTGCCATTCATAAGAAACAAAAAAATTCTGCACCCCTGTATAACATGCAGGTGAGCTGCCCTTCTGTATAGTGTGCATGTGCACCTTGTATAATAGCCTTTCAAAAACACCAAAGTAAACTCTGTATGGAACACACAGATATTCTATTAAAATTTGTAAAATGATCCATTTTATATACTCAGTTAGAGTGAATTTACTTTTATTATTGTTCTATAGCAAACTTTAAGGGTGTGTGCATATCATTTCCACTGCATCCAGCTATTAAGCACTGTACTCAACATGGATGTATTGTCTCCTTTATCCTCATCCTAAAACAGTGTTGTGACAACTGTGTTGTCATGTCAAATAAATAAATAAATAGTATTTGCAAGAGACCAGCTACTATTTGTCATTGGAATCAAAGGTCTGAAAGGGCAATTTGTAAATTAGATGTTTCAACAATCAGATTACTCTGACACCCAGAAGAGCCATTCAGATTGTTGTGCTGAGGTACCCTGACACACATAATGCACATCTAATGAAAGTACCTAGTACAGTGGGATGCAGCCCTCTTTGTTTTTAAAACTGTCGAGCACTATAACTGCAGAGTATTGTTGGACTGACTTTCCCAACGTGTTTTATTGGATTTTTTTACTGTGCCGAAACTAAAGGTTTTTAAGCACCCTGTGTTTCAATGTAGTGTTTGCAGGTTTACATTTTTAGAGAGAGAGTTCAATCACGTCTTCAGTGTGTATAAGTGCTTCATTTAATTGATTAGTGCCACCTGGTCTAACTTTAAAAAAAAAAGAAAATGCTCATAAAAAAATAATAAACATGTAAGGAAACTAATATATTGTGGTTTATATGTTTGTAATGATTTATGTCCAAAGAGTAATTAATGATTTAACATAATTCATTTACTTTATTCCAATATTCAAGAGTTACACACATAATATTTGAACATTATCTTAATACAAAATAATGAAACCCTAGTTATCACAGAAGTAAAGGTAGAGCTCAATTACATAGACCGTGGCACACACGCCTTGAAGGTCACTGGCAGGACTTGGAAGGCATCTCAAAAAGTGCTTGTGTGTACTCCCAATTTATACAAGACAGATAAACAAGTTTATGTGCCGTGCTAAAATTATCTCCTATGTCGGTATTGTACTTCCTGTTTTCTCAGCATTGTTGTTTCCACAGAACATTAGTTTAGTCAGGCTCTTACCAGCTGATATTCCATGAATCACTAATTGTAGTATTTCCTGTGTAAGCAAGGCATGTGTTCTTGAGTTCAACTAAAGTGCACCCACTTTAGACATACCCTCACTTCTTTTTCACCTCTCCTGTCAAACCGCAACTTGGTTCTTCTCCGAACCCTTTCTTAGCTCATTTCTAACCCCTACTCACAGATGTATACATATCAAGTAAAAAATTAAAAAAAAAAAAATTCAATAGACTTTTTTTTTTTGCAGTCTATACAATGTATATGTATTTCCAAACATACAAAATGCCATGCAATAAATACCAATACAATTTGTGTACATATTGTGAATACACATAATGACAATGATTTAGGGTGCATGAAATGGGGATATACAAGAAAACCCTTAAACTGGATTTAAACTGCATCTTCTGATAGCTTTTTTTTTTGTTTTTTTAATTTTTTTAACCAAGCTTCAAATTACATTTTCTTTTTTTTTCTACACCTTTTTATGACATTTGCAACAATTCTGAGTAGATCTAAATGTAAAAATATTGCATATGATCAAGTATAGTGCTTTGGACTGTTTGGAAAAGCTCAACTCCTATACGATTCTGTAAGTATTCCTTGATTAGATCTATCAAGTACAGCACAGACTGAACAGTAAATTTGATTTTGTAAGCAGTTTTATGTGAATACAAAGGTAACACTTTATATTAAGATGCTGCTTATTAATGTTTTATAAAAGTTTTCTAAATATATAATAGATTAATTATGTTTTTATGAAGGGGACAGTTTTTAGCTGCCTATTGTACTTTGTTGTGTTTAAACACAATCTGTCTATGGCTACTGCATGGTTATAAACGATCTATAATGTTTTGTTAATACTCTATAACATAGTTATTAAGCATGTGTTATATATTTATAAAACATTAATAAGCAGCACCTTAATATTAAATGTTACCAATACAAATATGAAAACAGTTGTTATTATATTAAAACTGTATTGCAGGAATATGTACAACACAACAGGCAGCTATGAGCAGTAATATGTGTTGTCATAAACATTAAAATGCATTTTTAAAAAAGAGTTAACACAAAAATGGGTGCAGTGATGATGTGGTTAATATGTAGGAATGGAAGGATGTGAAGTCAATCTCCACACTGTCCTAGCAGTGTCCTTGGTCTGAGTTGTATTATCTTTCATTACAGGTGATCAAAAGTTTTCCACCTCCGGATATGAGATTAAAGTAGTGGATTATTTTGTGACACTTTCCAGTCTTCGACCCTAATGAGTTCCGGTTCCAGTCATACTCTTCCCACCTCAGTTTATTGAGCAGCAAAACATGGTTTCTCATGAACTTCGCAGAATATGAACTGGATCATATTCATAAGAATGATTGCTTTCTGGGCCCATCTTAGTACAACTTTATGAACAATTTCTTTTTTACACATTTTTTTCTGAACTAAGGTTAGAATCTTGGTTAATATTGGGGATTTGTATGTACTCGCAAATATGTTTTTACATACAACTGCTTGTTCAACTAAATCTCATACACCTTGAGAAGGGTATCTTGGTATTCTGCCATATAACATATAGTAACAGTACTGCTGAGAAAAGAAAGGGATAAGGACATATTAGGACAAATTAGAAAAAAAATGTTTCAATTGTATATTGTTGATTACTGTAATTATTAACAGTGCAACTAAAAAATAAAGATCATAGCCTTTTAGTATGATACATAATCCTAACCGTACTAAAAATAGTTTGGGCCCAACTTGTTTGGTTGAGCTAGCCTGAGTCTATTGTACTGTTGAAATGAGACACCCTGCTATGACACCAAGCTTAAGTGCCTGAGTAATGCAGTTACAGTACAAAGAAGTACTGTAAGAATGCTAGCAATCCTTTGACATGTTTGTTTCTTCCAGGATGACCCGGCAAACTCAGGAGGAAAGAACAAGAAGCAAAAGAGATACAAAGAAAAATGAAAGAGATCCAGTGATGTTTTGCCTGGGTGCACTTTTCTTGATGAAAAACTTTGCAGAAGCTGTAATTTGCTGATACTGCCACAGATTATAATACAGGAGACTATAATTATACAGGAGATCCTCATGCAAGCGCAACTCTCCTGATTATAATTACAGCCATAACATTCTAATTTCACTAATGTCATTTTAAAGAACTGTTCCCTAAAGTTGCAATTAATAATGAACTATATCTGAAATTTCAGATAACCCACCTTTATAGATCTTTTGCAAATGTTTTAGTTATCTAACAATACCACCAATTAGAAACTCAGCAGTAGGAGGAAGGCTTATTTATTTTTTGATTTTTTTGATTCTGTAGATTTTGAATACTACATGCAGGACAGCTGCTATAAGATCGTTACCTTTAATAAAAATGTGCACAGATGAATCTACCTAGTATTATTATTATTATTATTATTATTATTATTATTATTATTATTATTATTATTTATTATTTTTATTACTTTGTAGTTAAGTCTTTGCGATGGTAAAACGTTATTTGATTATTTAGAGGTTCTTTGCTTGGAAAATACTACCCAGGGCTGTCAGTATCAGAATGTAATATAAAGAGTGTGTGTGTGTGTGTGTGTGTGTGTGTGTGTGTGTGTGTGTGTGTGTGTGTGTGTGTGTGTGTGTGTGTGTGTGTGTGTGTGTGATGGTTTAATTTAAACTCTGACCCCGGCATTTAATTGTTCATAAAAATGTATTAGAAGCAAATCCCTAGTTATCTTCTAAACTGGTACATCTGTTAGTTAGTCCAGAACACTGCTGCAAAAATATTGACAGGCACAAAAAAATGTAACACGTAACCCAGTCCTAAAATCTCTACATTTTTATCAAGTATTTTAAAGGTCCTCCTGCTGACCTTTAAGGCTGTCCAGGGAACTGGTCCTTCATATTTGACACTCCTCAGGAGCTGGGCTGCTGGCTATTCTATCAACTAGATGCGCTACATTGGGAGATCAAAGCTTCTCTTCGTGTGCTCCTACTCTTCAAATTGCTTTGTTTCTAAATGCTGTTTCTAGGGTTTTTTAAATGTATTTTATTAACAATTACTGATGTGTTTTATGCTATGTACAGCGATTTGAGAAGTTCCACAGGAAAGATGCGATATAAAAATAAAATTGTTCTGTATAAAATGAGTTGTGAAAACAAAATAGGATTTTTTTTTCTTAATTTAGTCGTTGGCAATGTTTATTACCCCGGTTTTCCCAATTTGGAATGCCCAATTATTATTTTTATCCCGGTTCACCGCTGCAACCCCCTGGCGACTCGAGAAATGGAGGCTGAAAGACACGGCCTCTGAAATGTATTCTTGCCAATCTCGGGCAGGGGTCGCTGATGTGTGGTGAACCGTGGATTGCCCTGCCGACCTAAGCCCTCCCTACCTGGGCCATCCCTGGGAACCCTGGTCACGGTCGGCAATGACATAGCCTGGATTCGAACCTGTGATCTCCAGGCTATGGGGCGCATCCTGCACTCCACATAGACCGCCTATACTAGATGCGACACTCGGGAGCCCTTACAACTTAACATTTTCATTTAAAGAAGTTATTTTACGATGTAGTTGTGGTGCATTGATTTGGTTGCTTTTGTGCTGTCATTGCTAAATTGACCATTGAATAAAAAACACAATTTCAAATACACTGGTAATTGAGAGAACACTCTGTTATTTTATGTTGTTTTCCTTTCCTGTTGGTTTTGTTTGTTTTTCCCCTCAAATGTGACATCCATAATACATTGTGTTAAATGCCCTCTTGACTTTCTCCTTGTTTATGTTTCCTTGGTAACTACAGGGTAGGAAACTGTTACAGCTTCATTTATATACAATATACATATTTATATCTGACTGCTATGTGTGCATGCATTGTACAATATCATATGAAGCACAGATGTGCCCCTTTTTTCGTAACATGGCTCTGATCAGCAAGTAGAAAAGATAATCACTCACTTTACAGTACGGTACAGTATGTATAAAGACTTCCCATTTGGGTTGATGCAGTAAATGAGCTGCACAGGCAACATTTATTTACACCCAGCCTGCTGTGCCCAATACTGTTAAAGTGTTTTTTCAACAAGTGGTGCAACATCTATTTTTTTTCACAAATGCACTATTTTCCTATTGTAGAACATGCACACTATGGCTTAACTAAGGTAAAAATAGGGTCTCCAACATTTTTCCAACAATGGGGACTGTGGAAACAGCCGACACTCCTATTAAATATACAGTATCTGTGATGTAAGAAACACCTTGAAGCTGACAGCCCCACAACCCTACTCACATTAAATGGCATCGCCTGGCTTATAAAAGAACTACAAATTGCAATGAAAACATTCACACATATAGCAACTTGAAATCATAATGTACAGATGTTCAAATTCTATTTCAATAAATAACTCAGTTTTGTTTCTGTTTTTGCACTTGCATTTTCAACACTTTTGTTTTTCAATCTGTTCTGTTCTATTAATAATGTTATATAATTCCAGAAGAAGCCTCTGACCTTGTTCAGTTCCAGCTGAGGTCTCTGTAGAAATTGAGGATAATGAGGGCTGGAACTAAACCATTGAAATGCAATGCAGAAATCCCAGTTGACAGTGGGCTGAAGTCATTTCAACCCTAACGTATGTATTTCAACCTTTAAATCCAGAATAACACAACCTTAGAACTCTTGTTAACTTTCCCCCATATTCTACCATAATCTTTTCCTAAATGCCAAAATATCCTAATACTGCAAGCTGTATACAATGTTTGACAGATAGCTGTAACATGAAAAATAATTTCCTCAGAGGTACTTCTTTACAGTTATAGCAACTGCTCTCTTGTAAGTAAAAGGTTTCATTGCTAACCTCTGCTTCGTAGCTTTGTTTCAAACACTTCAAAAGCATTAGTGTAATTGTCAGTAACACAGTGATGTAATGTCTCTGCCTTTCTCTACCTGTTTTTTGTGCAGGATATTTTGAGCCCATTTCTAAACAAATTATATATATATTAAAAAAGTCAAATCCTTTTCCTGAATAGCAACATAGTTGTTTACATGAAAGTTGTTCTAGATGGTTTTGACTACATTAAAGTATAACAATGAAGTGTTCCTCTCTTGTACAAGGTATTGTTTCCTATTGAATGGATGGCCTATGCAGCCAAAGTAACAGGCCCTTCGAGCGATGATAATAAAGCTTGGGAAACCTTGGATATGAAAAATAGTGAATTCTGTCCAACTCAAATATTTTGGATGGAAGGAATACCTAACAAAATAGCCCTCTGCGATCAAAATGAAATGCATAAACACAACAGTTATCAGTCCAGAATCATTTCTAAAAGGTGGACAGACCGGCATGTGTCTGGACCAGAGGTTATTAAGGGTGAGCCAATACCTGATTGGAAAATATTTTTTCAGACTTGGCGATTGTAAAAGCTCCGCAGTAAATGGCAGACTCGGTGAGCCCACCTCCAGGATGACTGACTCAATCAACTACTCAAGCAGGGATCACATTTAATCTGACCAACCCCCTGTGAAACCTGACCAATCCCCATCACAGAGCTTGTGTTGTTTCAGACCTATCGCAGCTCAACGACTCTATTGCCTCATCCTCCTTCATTTGAAAGTGCAGCGGTGGCGGGTTTTAATATTAAATACATTTTCTTCACAAATCAAATCAAATGAAAAAAAATAGATTTAGATACACCTACAGTCAAATACATCTTTTATAAAGTTATAATAAAAAAATAAGCTGGACAAACATTACAATTACTATTCGTAATTGCATTAACATTAACCCTTGTGGTCCTATGTTGGACCAGGTCCAACATTACAATTCTACCTTTCCAGTCCGATCAAAAAGATGTCAAGCACAAGTCTCTAGTCATTTTTTCTCCGGAAAAAGCCAAGAAAACCTTTCAATGGCCAAGTGAGACTGATAGGAGCTGAGAGAAGCCGAAAAAATGGGGCGGATCGGAACAATACGCATAGTCCCTGCAACACAGACCTAGCATGGACATAAAGAAACAAGATAGCTGCTTCCACATCCAGCGCTCAAATAATATCACAGGCATTTGCAGAGCTTTTTGAGATGCCACAGTAATAAAATAATGACTTGGATCACATTATTGAAGAGTTTGGTGATAAAACGAGTTATCGGGAAGTGTCTATGATATTCTTTGAGTGCTAGATGCAGAAGCAGCTATCTATCTCTCCTTTGTTTATGTCTGTGTTATCTCTGTAGTGCATGGGGCTGTGAGATATGCCCTTTTTTCAGCTTCATTCAGCTCCTGAGCTTCCAGAGAAAAAACGACTAGCGACCTGTGCTTTATATCTTTTTGATGGACTGTAAAAGGAACATTGTAATATTGGACCTGGTCCGACATAGAACCGCAAAGGGTTAAACCTGTTTTACTTTGAATAAAATTACTTTTAAACAGCGTGTGTAAAATAAACCGCGTGTGAAAATAAATTTGGAAAAAAGAACTTGGGGGATTTAAAAACCCATTTAGTTGTTTCACAGCCAAAAACTTAAATTAAACTATTATTATTATTATTATTATTATTATTATTATTATTATTATTATTATTATTATTATTATTGCTAATACAGTACCTTTTATTTCACAAACAAACACATTGAAATGCGTTTCAATGATTGCAAATTAAAAGCACTAAGGGCGTTACTACTAGTAAAACCACACTGCGATATAAATAAAAGGTATACTGTAATAACAATTCTGTAATAATAATGGTAAAATCTGTTTTATGTACAGGGTTCTGCTGTGAAACAATTAAATGGGCTTTTATATCTTCCATGTCCTTACTTTCTCATTTAAATGTGGAATGAAAAACGAGAATAAGTGACTATGTATTGAACTGAATACAAGGCTGATGAAGGCGGATGGAGGGCGTGGTTTAATCCGAAGCGATAAATAGGAGGGCCTGAGTGCAGTTGTGTGGGTAAGTGAGTGATAGAGGTTGTCTCAGTGAGAATGAGAGATTTTAGCACAGAGAGATTTTATTATTTTGTTTTGTTTTGGTGTGGTCCTTATATCAATTGTTTATTTGTCCTGTGCTAATAAACTGCTGAATTTGAGCACAAAGCTACTGCCTGTGTGGAGCCTGCTTTCATTTTACACGCAATGTTACAATATGTTTTTTGAGGAAAATTATATTTTTCTAAGTATTGTACTGTTTACCAGAAGGGGGGGGGGCAAAGCAAAAAAAAAAATCACTGAAGTTGGGGAACTACTAGTCTAGACTAATACGTGGATGTCAAAGATGCAGAACTGGATTGCCACAAGCAGAACCAAAACCGTGTCCTGCGTGTACCCATGTGGTAAAGCATTGTAGGATAATGTGTGAGTGTGCCTGTGGCAATGTTGCCCCGCCCCTGTGTGTATTTCAGTGTTGTATGTTACGTGTAGTGTGTTAGTGTTGTTGTATAGTCATTGGTACACGGGATATAAATGGGTCTGCGTAACACAAGTGGTTTAAAATGTATATTTGTATTTAGGCATGAGGATTGCACAGCACTTCATGTGTAGGTAAAATGTAATAATATGCAAGCACAGGGAATTGCACTTTTATTAATTCACGTGGAGTTGTACCAAGACTCCAATTGAATGACTGATTAGCAATCAAGTCTCGGTACAGCTGCATAAAAGCAACATGTTTTCACTCACTCGGGGTTGTGTGTTCGGTGAGTGGAGAACGGGTGTGGAGAGGAGAAAGTAAAAACGTTAAGTAAATCATAATCTCACCATCTCACCGTGTTTGTCTGTGTAGCATGTTTTGTTTGTATATTTATTTTGGCTAAAGTGCTTTGTCCTGTGTTTTGTTTGTCTTACAAACTTTGATTTTTCCGTCTGTTTAATTATTAAATGCTGAGGGAAAACAATCGCTCAGCTTCATCAAAAATCCACGTCTCTCGGCTCTTCTGTGTTGGTTCCTATTTCTGGTCTTCTTCTAGGAGGTGCTGGTAATCCCATGATGACACCATGTGTCACAAAAACGGCTGTAGTGGCTGACATCAGACCAGAATCAGGAACCAACACAGAATAGACAGAGAGACGTGGAGTTTTGGTGAAGCTGAGCGCTTGCTTTTGCTCAGCATTTAATGATTACACAAGCAGAAAATAAAAGGTTCAAGACAATAAAAATGCAATGCACCTGTTGTTCAGGAGATTTTCTGTTCTGTGCTTGGAAAAGGGAACCCCCTGCATTTGTTGAATAAACAATTCTCTTTTTGATGAACTAAAGAGTTTTGGAATTGTAACTCACAATAACTGGATGTAGTAGTATTTTTCAAAGAGTCCTAATGGAGATGGGAACCTATTTCACACAGGCTCTAAAATAAACCACCTGTTTGTACCTAACAGAAAAGCAAGTGCTACGAAGATATCAAATGCAGAAGCCTATGATATTTTATTTATGTGTGTAAAGTTAGAGAGGATTTAGTCAAGCACCCTGAGGGGTTATGCCAGTATCACTCAGCCATGTCATTCTTTTACACAGTTGTTGTATGATATCCTATTATACACTTGCATGTTATTAATTTTCATAAAGTGCAACCAGGTATGGAGGATATTTTATGCCAGAAAT
This sequence comes from Polyodon spathula, assembly GCF_017654505.1. Lineage (NCBI taxonomy): Eukaryota > Metazoa > Chordata > Actinopteri > Acipenseriformes > Polyodontidae > Polyodon > Polyodon spathula. The sequence continues at coordinate 33,380,890 of NC_054537.1, read as the reverse complement.
GAAAAATAAATAAATAAACGCATAAATAAACATATGTCTATATAGTTACTTATGTATTTCTATATTTATTTATGTATTCATTTATTTTTCATTTTGGAATAAAATATCCACCAAAAACTGGGTACATGAAACTATAATTGAATTAATACAAAATATGCATTCAAAATTAGGCTACATTAAACTGACGTGGCTTTTCGGTAGTCAGCATTGTTTCTCGCTCAACCCAGGTTAAAGTGTGTCAACCCACATCCTGAGGAGGGTTTCTGGGACCCTGGTTAACCCAAGTGTGACCCAGGTATGTGGCTTCACACTACACAGGATTGTGACCTGGTTAGCCAGGACCTGGGTCCGGACAAGGGCAGGCGTGCCAGTGTGAAAGGGGCTTAACTTTATTTTTTGTCTCGCTGTCCTGACATAATTGCTTTATTATTATGTTCCATTACTGTAAGTGTATGTTTTCTTGTTGGTCCATATCTCCTGAAACACACATTTGTTTTGTTTATCTCTGCTGTTACTACCTTTTAAGCCGACCTGTCCATTGATTGAAATCCTGAAATGATGTAAAAACTGTACTATACATCATTAACATATATGTTTCTCATTTAAATACTGAATAGTTATTCCACCACCTTTCTGTAAATTGCACCCATTCCACCTGTCTGAAAAAAACAGAAAAGTGTTTCATTTTTATTATGGTAACAACGTTCAAGATAAGGGTCGTGTAAAAACAAACAGAGACAGCGAGTTTCGGACTGTCGGAAGACACTTTTGATATTCAGGGCCAACATACGCTCATAACTAGACAAAACACCAGTAGAGCTCAACTAATAACAACCCCAGTCAGTCTTTTTTTTAATCTGTCTAGAGGGAACAGTACACCACATTGTTTTTTACCCCAATGTATTACAGTACTTCTAATTATTTCAACATGTGTATTTTATAATGCCAGATGCCAGAAAAAATCTGCATAACTGAAAAAAGGCACTCATTGCACTGCAGTTTGAGACATTTCTGGTTTTACAAGCTGCAGGACCTGTACACATTGTACTGACGTAGCAGGAAAAAATGGAAATGCCTGCAGCAAGTAAAAAATGAAATGGTTCAAACACCTATGCAAGGAGAGTCATTTCCATCCCTGTAGAGTGTAGCTTGGAAAAACAAATTTGTCAATACAGTTGTCTCCGGCTAAGAGAACACCCATTGGGAAGCAAGCAAAGTGTTCTCTAAGACGGAGTTGACCACCAGACACAATATGTCAAGGCCAATCACAATATGAATAAATCAAATGTATTTATTACTTGTCATGACACTCATCCATCAGCATATGCAATAAACAGAATAAATAAAAGAAAAGCATTAGGCAAGGGTATGTTAATAAACTATAATTATAAACTAACTGACAAACTAAACTACCTGATGACAAGCTAAATTAATAAAGCACGCAAAGCATGCAGCAGCGGCACTAATAGTAATTATGAATAAGGGAGCACTATTCAAGACAAGCATACATTTAAACAGATTAACACAGCACTCCCACACACGTTAAAAAATGCAGCTGCAGCGCTGGATTAATTATGAACACAGGAGCAATAATATTCATGACAATACAGAAATGGAAGATGAAGTGCTTCAGTTAGTTTTTACTTCTGATTTGCTTTTAAGAAGATGACAACGTCGTAAACATGATCATGTGAGAAATCCACCTCAAATGGCTCAGTTTCTCCAAAAATACTCTATATATAGATTATATATATAGATTATATAGATCTATATATATAGATTAATTGGACGCTGACAATGTATTGATCAGGCGGTAATGTAGTAACAGGTTTTCAGACGAGCAACTGGCCTTCACCCAAGTATTACACAAAAATGAATGACAAAACAAGCATTGGTTTGTGGTATTGATAGTCACTGAAATTGTTAATTATATACAAGTAGGTATTTAAGACAAAAAAAAAAAAAAAAAATACTGATTTCTTTCCGAGCACTTTTTGTCACATGATGCGTCCAGTCCACTCTTCTTAATCACGACCTTTCAAGAGAAATTAAAACTCCCGCTCAATTGTGGAGTCTCTAACTGCACACGTTTCCATTCATACTGCAGTTTGATTTGTTGACTCTCCAGTCATTCAAATGTGCACGGCCAAAACAGCAGTTTGACTGTGTGTGCTGCTATATACACCTCAGAAAGGGTGTTCACCTGCAAATATTTGAAATATAAAATATATAAAGGTAAAACTAATTCAGTGGGGTTGATAACTATCTTGCCTATCTTGCCTAACTGTTTTGCCTATGTTGCCAAAAACTCACTTGCCCCACAAAATATAAAAACAAGTCATATCTGGCAAGATACAAAATCTTCACATAGCAAACGCATTTTTAGCATCCCCCACCTTTGAATAAAAAAAAGTGAAAGGACTCTTAAAAGAAGTAAGGGTGGGGGGGTGGGGGGGGGTTTGTGTACCCCCCTTTTTTTTAACATACTTTAATATATGCAATGTTGTTTTGACTCCTTTTTGACTCCTGCAGTGGTGTGTACCCCCCTTTTTTTTAACATACTTTAATATATGCAATGTTGTTTTGACTCCTATAGTATATTAAAGAGAGACCCCAGTTTCAATATACATTTTAATAGCATTTAAGGTGACTTAATGAGGTACTCAGTTGAAAGTGTAGGATCTCACCATAGCGTCAAACATTTTGAAATCATAAATAGTTTGCATTATCAATCCAATTATAGCTCTCAATCAGTGTTAATTTACCTTAAATCCAAACAACATCATTTTTTTTTTACACTATTCAGAAATCAGCCTTTTGTTAAATAAACCATTCTTGTTTCCATTGTTTCCATGTTATTTGATGAACTTGATGCAATAGTGGAATCATCACCATTTAAATGCATTTTACTTATACCTGTATATGTTGTAGAAACAGCCATATTTTTTAAAACTAATATATATATATATTATATATATATATATATATATATATATATATATATATATCATATATATATATATATATCAGTGCAAAAAGTATTCAGACCCCTGACCAATTCTCTCATATTACTGAATTACAAATGGTACATTGAAATTTCATTCTGTTCGATATTTTATTTTTAAACACTGAAACTCAGAATCAATTATTGTAAGGTGACATTGGTTTTATGTTGAGAAATATATCTTGCTTGCATAAGTATTCAACCCCCACACATTAATATTTGGTAGAGCCACCTTTCGCTGCAATAACAGCTTTGAGTCTTTTGGGGTAAGTATGTACCAGCTTTGCACACAGTGTCGGAGTGATTTTGGCCCATTCTTCTTGGAAGATTTGCTCCAGGTTGTTCAGGTTGGTTGGACGACGCTTATGGACCGCAATTTTCAAATAGTGCCACAGATTCTCAATGGGATTGAGATCAAGACTTTGACTGTGCCACTGTAGGACATTCACCTTTTTGTTCTTGAGCCACTCCAATGTTACTGAAGCAGATTCTCTTGCAGTATTTTCCTGTATTTTGCTCCATCCATTCTTCCTTCAATTGTAACAAGATGCCCAGTCCCTGCTGATGAGAAGCATCCCCACAGCATGATGCTGACACCATCATACTTCACTGTAGGGATGGTGTGTCTTAAGGCATGGGCAGTGTTAGGTTTGCGCCACACATAGTGCTTTGATTTTTGGCCAACAAGCTCTATCTTGGTCTCATCTGACCACAAAACCCTTTCCCACATCGCAGCTGGGTCACTCTCATGCTTTCTGGCAAACTCCAGATGTGCTTTCAGATGGTACTTTTTGAGTAACGGCTTCTTTCTTGCCACCCTCCCATACAGGCCAGTGTTATGCAGAGCTCTTGATATGGTTGACTGGTGAACCATTACTCCACTCCCAGCCACTGAACTCTGTAGCTCCTTCAAAGTGATTGTTGGCTTCTCTCACAAGTCTCCTTCTTGTTTGAGCGCTGAGTTTTGAGGGACGGCCTTTTCTTGGCAGTGCCTGGGTGGTGTGATGTAGCTTCCACTTCCTGATTATTGATCCAACTGTGCTCACTGGGATATCCAAACACTTGGATATTATTTTGTACCCTTTCCCTAATCTATGCATTTGTATTACTTTATCTCTAACTTCTGTAGAATGCTCTTTGGTCTTCATTTTCCTTCAGATTCACAGCCTTACCAATGATCCTTCAACAGTGGGGTTTTTATCCAGAACATGTGACAGCAACTTTAATGGTTCACAGGTGGAGGCCAATGGTAAGGTAATTGTGTCCTCGTTAGGGCAATTTCTTTCATCGGTGCAAACTGGGTGCTTCCACAGCACAGGGGTTGAATACTTATGCAAGCAAGATGTTTCAGTTTTTTATTTTTCTTAAAAATATTTCCCAACATAAAACCAATGTCACCTTACAATAATTGATTCTGAGTTTCAGTTTTTAAAAATAAAATATCAAACAGAACAAAATTTCAATGTACCATTTGTAATTCGGTAATATGAGAAAATTAGTCAGGGGTCTGAATAGTTTTGCAAGGCACTGTATATATATATATATATATATATATATATATATATATATATATATATATATATATATATATATATATATATATATACTGGATGCTTATCTTCAAGATTGATGCGCTAAAAAGTTAAAAAGCATTTTATTAAAATGAAGCCAAGTGCAGAAGGAAGATTGTGAGAGGAGAATAAATAGCTTGCTGGAGAGGCAGGAAAGATGCAAATCCTACTTCACAAAAAGGAAAGCAGCGTTGCTTCATTTTAGGCTAGAGGGAGTCATCACATCAATAGCTTCGCTTGAGACAACACAGCTCTGCAAGGAGTTCGCTTTATTTTATTAAACGGGTAAAAGACACTCTGTTGTGAAAACTTTCTACTTGGAAAACTTAATCTGCAACCTTTACAACGTATAGAATCTAAAAGCGCACAGGCGCATCAAGTTAGTCGTCGAAACGTGAAATACTGAAAATACTGTGAAAGGGTATCTTTTTCGTTGTTATATGAACACATGTGTGGATATTGACTTAGTAAACATGTTTTTCCCTCTTATTTGTTATCCTGAAGATGACTATTTTAATTTATTGTAAAAATAAATAAATAAGTAATACGCGTCTTTTTTTTTTTTTTTGGTTTGTTGCCTAAACAGAATATTTAAAGCAGTAAGTGCAATGGATTCAACGCGCAAGGTGCTGTTTCAATCACCCCACAGTAAACTGGGTGAATTTACGAACAACAGTATATATTTTGGCATTTAAACGTACTTATTTTCATGAAAAGACTATGGGAGGGGGTTTAACTGGTTTTAACATCAGCACGATGTCTACCTCTGTCAGTGATGCCTCGAAGGTGAACGGGGAAGCAGCAGGTTCATTCTCTGGCTGTATCATGGTGATATTGGCTGTCCTTATGGTCCTAATGGCTACAGTCACTGTGTTGGGGAATGCTCTGGTTATTCTGGCTTTTATTGTGGATAAGAGCCTTAGAAACCAAAGCAATTACTTCTTCCTTAATTTGGCCATTTCAGACTTCTTAGTAGGTAAGTCACTTATTGTTTGTGGTTTAGGTATTTCTGCAGTATCTTAACTTAGTTCTGTATTGGTAGTACAATAAATGCATATATGTTAGTTTTATTGCTGCAAACAGATATATATATATATATATATATATATATATATATATATATATATATATATATATATATATATGATATATATTATGTGAGATTACTAATATATATATATATTATATATATATATATATATATATATATATATATATATATATATATATATATATATATAACTATATTGCATGACACCTCGCAAACCCTGAAAAAATTAACAAACATCCAATTCATAGTAAATAATAAATATACAAAACATATAAATCATGTGATAATGGGGGGCCGTGCAAAGTTATGAAACTTCCCTATCAAGGTATACCGAGAGGGAGAGACTCAGATGCATGCTGATGTATCAAAGTTGTTTTGTGGTCGGACAAAACGCTTTACATTGTTTATTTTTATTGTTTTAGTTTACATTTGTCATTAATTTGAAACACCATAATGTCTCTGAATTTTCTACTTTCTATATATTAGACAAATATTATAATCTATGTTATAGCTAAAGAAAACAGAATACTGAGGTATACAAAAAACATTAATGTACAAGTTAAACTACTTGTATACAATAATAATTAGATCATATTGTAGCGTGCACCGGGGTAGGGGTCGGTGCTGGTAGGTGACGTAATCTGGGAGCCTGGCTCTTTTGTACAACGTTATGGGCGCTATGTTTCAAAGCTGTAGTTCGTGGGTTAGCGTCTGACCTCCTCCTGTGGTCAGATCTCAAAAGTATGATATTGTTGTTTTTTTGCCCTCTCCCACTTAGCGAATGATTATGGTTTTCCTAACTGACTTTTAAAGAAAACTCATGCTTTATTCTACTTATGTCAACTGTTATGAACTCTCGTTTAGGTAGAGCTGTGCAGTGACATTAGAAGAAATTGGAAACTATTGTTATACTGCAAAAAAACGTGGGATCATGTTATTTACAGTTGATCCTGCCTCAGTGGTATACAGGAAATATATAATTGTTTGCAAACCTTTTATTATGCAAATAAAAATAAAAAATTGGCATCATGGCATTAACTTGTTATTCCAAATTGTTGTTGACACTGCGTTTCATTTGTTTGAGACTTTGGCATCTACTGGAGGATAATTTTTATTTCTGAAACTAGTGAACATAGTTTGATCAAATCAGTTATTAGTGTTATTTGTTGTAATCAGAAGGTCATTTGAATTTTCTAGTACCCTAACAGTCAGAAAGAATGTAAAACTTTTCAATTTAAATCTATACTTTTTTTTTTTTTTATAAACAAACAATTAACATGTTAAAGTATTGTATCCTAATGTAGCATTTGGTAAACGTTAACCACTTTGTAATAAAAAAAAGCAAAATGCACAATTTCTAGTATTTAAAAAAAAAAATCTTTCTCAGCAAACAAACAATACAATACAAGCTTATTTCATTAAAGTATTTGTTCATGACAAAAGTGTTGCCTTTATTACGGCTCTCAGATGTTTATGATCATTCTTAACTGGTTTGTTATGTCTTTTTGGTGAAATATGGGCCCATTCTGGCTTGCATATTTCCTTCAGCTCAGACAGATTGGTTACACAATGCTTGGCTGCAGCTTTGTTCAGATCAGTCCAGAGCATTTCAATTGGATTGAGATCTGGTGATTGCAAAGGCCATTCCTGATTATCTTAATTTTCTTCAAGAATTCCACAGTTGACTTAGCCGTATGCGTTGGTTGTTGTCGTGTTGAGCAGATGGCATCATTGTACTTTGTAGAATGTTTTGATACATGGCTGCATTCATTCGGTCTTCAATAACATGAATGTCTCCAGACCCTGAACTGCTAAAACACCCCCATATCATGATCAAACCACCACCATGTTTAGCAAGCTTTTCTTCATTGAAGGCTTTCCCTCTTTTTGTCCAAACATACTGTGGTCCATTTTGAGGGAAAGTTATATTTTAGATGTGCATACAACTCTTCTGTGTTCAGATGCCTTTGTACAGTGCTTTCATGAACTATTATGCCTAATGCTACTAAATTTTTCTTTGTCCTTGGCTGGTAATCTTGGATTTTGTTTTAGCTGCTCGGATGATTCTCTTACCTTGTGTACCCATAATGTTCTTTGAACATCCACTTTTTTCAAGCACTTCAGTTGAATTTGTCCTGTGGCACTTCTTGATTTTTGCTCTGATTGTGGATTGGTATTCCATATTTCTTTGATCAGGTTCTGTAGCCATTTCCTTTGTTGTAGTTTAGTTTGCTTCAAGTGCTTTTCTCAAACGTGAATCCTGCTCCTTTATCATGACCATCACCTGCTGTTACTAAAAATGTACTTCTTCAACAGATGTGGGAAATAATTACCTCTTTCTGGCTTATGTCTTTATAATGCAGCTTAGTTACTGTGTAATGGTTTTCAATCAGTGAATATATATTTTAATTAGTTCAGTTACATTTTTACAGACTTTTTGATGTAAAGGTTCTTGTCATGAAGAAATAGTTGAAATTGCTTAAGTGCTTTTGTTTTTATGTATAAAAAATGTAATCTACCAGAAAATATGCATTTTGGTCTTTGTTGTATGAATTAGCAGCTAATGTTCACTAAATGCTTGTATTTAACATGTTTTCTTGAATTACATTAACCATGGGGTGCCAATATTTTTCTCTGAGACTGTAGATGGTATAACACTATGTGTATGTGTAATTGTGGCCAAGTGGCTGGTAAGGGGAACAGGTGTAGCGGTGATGCGGTGCAGGAGTGATAAGCAAACCACTGTGATTCAGTGAATAAGTGTTTTATTGTTCTTTTTCCAGGTCTGTTGACCGTCAAATAATAAATCCCCGGCAATACACAACAATGTGTAAAGCACGGGGATGATCAAAACAAGGCACGGTCCTGAACAAAAACAATGGCACGGTCACCAGTCCTGGGTGAATGAAAACGTGCAGGTGCTCAGTGCAGTGGTGCTCCGGATAGTGCTCTCCTTGCGACAGCTCCAGAGGTGTGCGTTAACTGTCATTTGGTGCGACAAAAAAACAGACAATGACTAACAGACAGAAATAACACACAACACGTATAAATCTCTCTTAAACTCTGAGAGCTCCTCTCTCAGTCCTTCTCTTTCCCATCGTTTAACCCAAACAAAGGAAAAGAACAGTGTTACCTTGGCCCCTATATGTACTCCCGCATGACATCTAGGTAAACGGTTGCAGCTGCCTTATTACTTGCAGCTGCCCCTCGTTTACCTTTCAGGTCAATATGGTCTTACAACAGTCTCGCTTCTTTCTTTCCCGACTTCACGTTCCTGGAAACGAACTGTCAGGCCAGCCTTCCAGATACTTCTACTCCCGTTCTTTAGCGCCATCACAGGTCGGGAGGGAGATTTATCACCAGAACTCATTGTATTTCTGTCACAGTAATGGACAGTGTTATGTGGTGCACTGCTGTTACAGATTCTTTCCCTTGAGATGAGATGAAATTAAAAGCTCATAACTACTACTGCAGACGATCCTGGCTATTTTGCTTAGTGGTTAAGACATTTGCTTGCAGTGTGGGAGGTTACAGGTTCACACCTGACCTTCATCCTTTTACATATACTAATGTAGAATGTTTTTCTAAATGTCTTTTCAGCACCTGTGCCCATAGCCAGAGCATTTCTATATTTGTATATTTAATATTTTACATTTTGTGTACTACTATGAAAGCATTTCTTAATATCGCCATTCTTATATTGTAACAGTTGGGGACTAATGTACATAATAACACAGTGTAACAATTTTTTTTTTGTTCCTGGGTAGTAAGAGTTATTTGCTAATTGCTTATGCCTCAAAAATATAGAAAATGGCTATTATACTGTAAATTTACAGTATAATCATAAATCTCGAAAAACTACTCACTTCTAAATCTTTTGTAGTCATTTTTGTATTACTTTAATATAAATACATGTTAATTTGGATTCATATGTTGTTTTTTTTCTGACTTTATGTGAACGAAAAGACACAAATTCGCCCGTTTTCTCATTGGAAATAGTGATATTTTGAAATTTACCTGTTCTGGTCACAAAAGCAAAGTTTGTGGGGAATAATAGCCATTTTCTATACTTTTGAGGCATAAGCAATTAGGAAATAACACTACCCAGGAACACAAATTGTGTTACATAGTGTAATGTATTATAAATCATCTTTAATATTTTATCAAACAGCAGGGAATGCATTTCCCATATTAGCAATTTAAAGTTTTATGCCATATTTGCAGTACATCTGCCAGACTCCTACAGTATGTATGTTATCTTATGAAATAGTCAACTAGAATATTGATCAAAGGCATCAATAAACACCTTCCCAGGACATTTTATAAAGTAGATCCTTGGTGTGCTTATAAAATACCTGTGAACAGGTTGGCTCATGTGGTGACTCCAGACCAGGAAGAAGTACTCAAACACAAATAAAACAATATTGCCACACTCACTAAAACAAAACTATAATAATAGAAACAAATACATATATTGATTCATCACACTCCCCTCCCCCACCTTTGCAAAGCACATATTGTCTTATCACTAGAAGCCCCGCGGCAGTCATTTTGGTGGTTTTTGGTTTTGAAATGTAAGTTTTTTTAGTCATGTAACACACATGGGGCTGCGTGTTCACGTACCTTTCTGTATATATTAAATAGTCTCACAAAGCATGAAACGCAGGAGTGCAGAAATAAAAGAGATACATTACATTATACCTAAAAATCCCGGGAGCAGTCACATTGACGGCCACACAGAAATCAATTGTATTGTGATTATACAGAACTGTATTCTATTTTATTATTTTTATTTACTAGTCCGCAATGTGCTTAGCTGTAATTTAATCTTTGCCTAAGTGAATGACCGACAGTCTATTGTTTTTAATCAGCCTTTTCAAAGGCTGGCGCCTGCTTGCCAGCTGTGCTATTTTGGTCAGTCAATTAGCATCGGGACTAGTGAAATATAAATACCAGAGACCGTGGAGTTTTACAGTGCAAGAAAATATGGAGTTGATGTTTTGGCTCAGATGGCACGGAAGTATTCCGTGAAAGCTCGCTCCCGGCTGAGGCCTTTTCAGGTGTTTTACAATGTATTGGACTTAGCAGCCATCAACTCCTGGGTGACTTAGAAAGAGTACATGGAGAAGAATTTACCAAGCCGAGAATATATTTTACAGTTAGCACAGGAACGTCGCAAAAAGCATTTGGAACAGAGGGAGATTGCCAAGCCTGTACCCACAACTTTCCTAAGTTCTTAACAAATTGATGCAATTGTAAGGAAATGGCTACAGAACAGTATCAAATACATATGAAATACCAAAATCCTAAATCAGAGCAATAATCAAGAAGTGCCACAGGACAAATTAAACTGAAATTCTTTCAAGAAGTGTGCATCCAAAGAAAATGGAATGCAACCACATATCAAAACATACCAACAAATCAATGACCCAAAGCATACGACTCAGCCAAGTGGAAATCTTGAAAAAAATTAAGATCAAAGTTTTGGAATGACCTTCGCAATCATCAGATCTCAATCCAATAGAAATGCTTTGGACTGATCTGAAAAAAGCTGTAGCCAAGCACTGTGTATCTAATGTAAAATATGCAAGACACAATGGGTCCACGTTTCAACAAGAAGATGTATATGTCAGGCTAGAATGCAGGAACAAAAACAGACCAGGTAACTCTGGTGTAAAAAGGCGCTGCGGCACCATTTTTATTTAAACAAAAAAATGTAATAAAAGATTTAAACAGAAAACACTGCAGGCTTTTTAGACAGATGACCATCTCCCGATTAGCAACAATTAAACAATTAATTAATTCAGGAGATGGCCACCTCCTGCAAGGGTTTTCAAGTGGATGGGGCTTCCCATCCATAGTGTAAAACAAAACAAACTATGGCTTCTTGCCTTCATATATATTTTTTAATAAATACAAAAACAAAACAATAATGTGGCTGACAGCACCTCACATGCAATATGTTTGTTATGAACAAAAATTTAAAAGAAATAAGTTTGTTTTTTAATAAATATTATTTGTTAAATTACTAGAAATTGTGTATTTAACTTTTTGTTTTATTAAAAAGTGGTTCAAGTTTACTAAATGCTTGTTCTTAATCTGTTACCTTGAATTATAGTATAATAAGTGATGGGTGCTAATACTTTTGTCTGTGACTGTAACTAGTGCTGCATTGTACTAGCAAAACTAATATCAGGAGACTAAAATAAGTTCACAAGCAAACATAAACAATATTGGTTAATTTCCAATATTTTAAACAGTTAATTGTTCTTCAAAAACTTGGTTGTGTAAAACCAATGCCTAGATCCCAAGAGAAAATAATATATTTTTGAATTTAGTGTTATTTATTTTGTATTTAAAAAAATAAAGAAAGAAAACTTGTGATTTTATTGTTGGATCCCCAGTGATGTTATTATTATTTTTTTTTTTTTCCTTTATTTTGCATTATTTTTGCATTTGCATTATTTTGTCCTAAAACCTAGGTGTTTGTGAAAACATGATTTCACAAAATGACTCCTGCCAGTTCCTCAGCTCCATGCTTAACTAATGCTCTTTTGAAAATTGAATGAAATATGTAAAAAAAAAAAAAAAAAAAAAAAAAAAAATCTGCCTAAATAGACCTACCTAAATGGACAGTCCCAAAAGTTTTTAAATCAGTTATCCACTTTTAGGTTCTGAATCATTATTACAACTTGTTTCAAAGAAAACAAACTGCCTGAAAATGTACTATCATTTTAAAATGCTGAAGCATTATCACTGTATAAAATATATCCTTATGCTCTCTAATATGTAATTCCCTTTAATAAAGGATCTCTACAATGTATGCAACTGGTACTGCTCTTTCTATTACAGTAAGCAACAATGTTTTTTTTTCTTAATCAAAAGTTTTAAAAGGTAAACTGTATATAGTATAAAGCAAATAACAAATAATGTTGTAATTACATCTCAGGGAATATTTTTTATTTTCATTTCTTCATCAGTTCGACTTGATGGAATCTAGTCTGCCTGCCATTTATAGTTCTCTATTTATACTACATGTGTGACCAAGCAGGCAAGTCAATCAACAACTACCCTGCAGAGAAATATGTTTTTAAAACACTTCCCATTCTATCAAATTACTTTTATAAATGTCAGCACCACTCTGGGTTTATCTCTGTTCTGGTAGTGAGGATGGCTTGTATTGAACCATGACTTTGTTACTTAGCATTTCAGTTATATATATATATATATATATATATATATATATATATATATATATATATATTAGTAAAAGATCCTCGCAACTCACATCGTTCGTTGCCCCATTAAAATAGACCTTAGACACGGAAAATTGATTTTTCAGCGCTTACGTGCACTTTTAATAAACAGAAATAAACAAAACAAAAAATAAACAACCTAACTAACACAGGACCGGACAGCTAACCTGTTTACCGGTTAACAAAAAAACTAAACACACACTCACGTACCCTTTCGGCACCACGATACTTTACGGTTGCCTTTGCGCAACCGGGCTCTTCACTCACAGCAGCCTTGAACAAACTGGCTGCTCTCTATAAATACCCTGCACCTGGGTTTAATTTAACAATAACTACCCGGTGCAGGTGATAATTAATAATAAAACAATTAACAAAATGTGCATACGCACATGTTTTCTGCAGGGAGGATATTAACCCCCTCCCTGCTGTATTACAATATATATATATATATATATATATATATATATATATATATATATATATATATATATATATATATATAATATTATATATATATATATATAATAGATCTTTATTTTTCAAAATGTCAGCATAATTCAAATTCCAGTATGACAACTGTTCAAGGCTATTTATGGGAAAAAAAAAATAAATTTGTAGTATTTTTTTTTCAATCTGTCAGTTGTTTTTGAAAAAGGTCTTCATTTTGGAAATGAAATACCTTTGGTTCTTGCTAAATCCCCAGTTTTTATTTTCCATGCATTATTAAGTAAAAAAAAAATCAACCTCATGTTCTGTGAGTGGGATTTCTGGTCTGTGATGTACATAATACAGTATTTGTCTTAAACAAGAAATTATTCTCAACTCCACACCAATGCAATTTAAAAACAAAGGCTGCCACTGCTATATTGTTACAAGTTGCATATTTAGTACTTTGCTTTAATTCACTGAACTTCCCTTCAGCTCCCTGCTATTGTTAACACTAATTGAATTGGAGTAAGTTAGTATTGGAAAGTTTGAGGAAAGTAAAGAACAGGAAGTTTCAGTACTATCCTGCAGGGAAGTTAGTTTGATCGACTTGCTTCACAAGTAAATCAGAGCATTATTCAAATAGTCGTGATACATCCATATGGAATAACTTTTTGACCTGGTTCAAACCATAAAACACAAAACTGCTTAAAAAAAGTTGTTAATATCTACCTAAAACTGAGAAACAACATCCATTTCCTTGTTTATATTTTAGGGATTTTTTTCACTTAAATATACGTGATCTTCTGGCTTAATTAGACAAAGACAGAAAATGTTTGTGTAAAATGGTGATTCTAATGCCAACAAGGAAGAAAGAAAAAACAACAACTAGTAAACTGACTGTAAAGCCCCTTACAGGGTACAGGGGTGCCTCCACATGATATCACAGTCTATTATAATGACCAGTTCCAACTGCCAACAGTGATAATGTTTAGCTAAAATGAAAAAATACACATATATTGTATAGAAAAAATACTCCATGAACATACATGAAGTACCGTGTTCATTTACACTCCTGAGGAAGGCCTTAAATACAAAACTTGATCCCTTTGGTGTCGTGTATGTTTTTCGACCAGCTTCACTCAATAAAAATGGTATTGCATGAATGTTTGTGGCGTGTCCTGTGTAAGTAATCATAAAAATGTATGGTGTATCTTCCTCTCAAAGTGATCCAGCCAAAAAATGATTTTAGTTAGATTATATCATGTTTGAATGAACTAGATGCGTTTGAGAACAGTATTGATAAAACAAAGTAACTGCTGTTTTTTTGTGTGGTTTCTTTAGGTGCCTTCTGCATCCCAATATACATCCCTTATATACTGACTGGGCGATGGACGTTTGGGAGAGGCCTTTGCAAACTCTGGTTGGTGATGGATTACCTCCTATGTACTGCCTCAGTCTTCAATATAGTTCTGATAAGCTACGACCGCTTCCTTTCTGTTACTAGAGCTGTAAGTCTGATCTTTAATACCTATAAAATGTTGTCTTTTGAAATTGTACTCTCTGTTTTATTACCTTTTTTGGCTTATAGTAAAGCCTGTGGACTTAACTAGGTTCTAGGTATAAGTTGTTGGGCCCTAACGTTTTAAGGGAATTTTGATTTATTTAGCTGTTTATTTAATAATTTGATTTTAAATCTGTTTATTTAATTTAATTTGATTATTTTTTGCAGCCCATTTAGCCCTTTCAACTGTTTAAGAACATGCAAATAGCTATAACAAATAATGCTTGTACATAATTGATTTTAAAGTCCAAATTAGACCTCCAAATGAATCTTCTGTAGCCTGGTGATTTGCAATTAAAAAATCTACCATTGCCTCTGTATGGAACCAGGGGTCTCACAGGAAGATTGTACTGCATAGAATATTTAGTCATTGGTATTACCATATTTTCTTCTGTAAACAGCCATGAGTGCTGCACAGTAAATTGTTGCTAACAACAATTACTGAAGACTTCATTGAAATGAGATATGATGTAGCCATATGTATAGCAGGTGCATTAAAGAGCCCTTTTCTGGTCCTGGCTGCTGGAAAGTAACATGAATTTATAATGTAAAATGAAGAGAATTTCAAGTACTGTTATTGTTAATGCAGCATTCATCTTCTTTCATTTCCATGGCCATGTTGGGTTCCCATCATTCACTATCTATTTGCAGTTTTATATAATCCTCAGTACTGTATCTCTACCTTTCTGTTTTTGCTGCTGAACCCCATGGGTGTGTACTTGGCCAGGTCCTTTTTAAAATTTGCACACTTTTCTTCAAGGACATAATTTAAAACCACTACCATCTGTGCTGATGGCAACTGGACTCCCTGTTCAGCCTGAATTGATGATTTGGTTTAAAAAAACAAAAAAAAAAAAGATGAGCTAAGCTTTGTAGTTGTCTGTGCTTAGAAGTCTGAAACTGTTTAATTGTAATACTCGATCATAGCTGGAAAACATCCCGGCCTCTGATTGGCTCAGATATACATTCAAAATTGATTGAGGACACAACACGATCGAGATAGCGGATAAACTTTACAATTTCAATTCTTTCTCATTTTTTATATTAACATCCATATTATACCTACATTATTACTTCTTCTTCTTATTAATAATAATAATAATAATAATAATAATAAAAATTAATCATTCTGTGAAAAACTGCAATGACTGCCAAATGATCATTAAAACCAGTAGGTCATCTTTTTGAACTTTAGCGGACAATGTGTGAAAAAAAAGCTTCACAATATTGTTTTATCAGAATATCGTGTTGATTTCGCTGTGCCTTTAATACGAGCTTCTGGTATTGATGTATGCACTACTGACCTACAACCTTTCCCAATCGCTGTACTCAGCACCAGATGTGCCATTTTCAACATTCGAAAAATGTAGTCTGTTAAGTTGGATGAATGTATTTTGTTTTCAGAACAAGATTTACTATGTAGGCTGTATATACGGTTTGAGAAAAAAAACCTGAACATACTATTATGATTATTATTATTCCTCTTGTCTCTGCTACAAAGCTAGGGCAGTAAAGTGAAGTTTTGCACCACCTGGTATTTTAGATAAGTAATAAAATTTTTTTTAAAAAAAACTAAAACTGTATGAATATAATTTTGATCTTTATTTAACATCATGTAATCAAAGAAACTACAAAATTATATTGCAAAAGTTGACCGGAAGCCATAACAGTAGTACAGTATTTCATGTTAAATTTCGAAATGTCACATTTGTGAATTTTTGCCAGTTTTTCATTAAGTATATCGAAAAATTACGATATTAGTGCTGTAGGGATAGTAATGTGACACTGAAAGGGATACGGCAGCCTTACATAGAAAGCAAAGCTTTAACAAATATGAAATTTAATGGGGCCTTGTTTCTTTTGATTTCTTGTCATTGGCATAATCCTGCTCTCCAATTTCAATTTAAAACCACTGGCTCCGAAATGAGAGAGCACTTGAACAAGATCTAAAGAGAAACATGAGGGCACTTCAAAACACAGATTCTGTTTAATGTTATTAAATTAAAGGATATGAGTGACATCACAGTAATCTTATTTTTAGTGAAGTTTATTTATTTATTTATTTTATGCAAATTTTGCTTTAACTATTGAATCAAACAAAAATCCAAAGAAAAACACTCAAAGCTAGCATGTTGGACATTTTATACATAACAGCCAGTTGAAATGACTATAAAGCTTATTTCTGTTATTATTAAGTAGTAGTAGCCATAGTATAGTATAGTTGTAGTATCAGTATTTTAACATTACTGTCCAATGTAGAGGTCATTGCTGCTAGATAATTATCTCTGTGGTTGATATACATGCTCTTATAAACAATTTGTATTTATTTATTTTTTTCCAGTTTGCATTTGTTTGTTTGTATCCGAAGAGATTTTAACGTGATTTGTACTCAATCGCATTAGGGAGCTTGAAACTTCTGCTTCTGCATCACATGCTTATGTATTGTGTATATTTGGTCTTTCGTAAATTTCGGTATGAGTAATTTGTATGTCTATTGTTTCAAGGGCTATGTTTGAGAGTAGCTGCACTGCAGTGAACCTAATTTATTGATTAGTGCCTCTGCAAGACAACCATGCGTGCTCAGTGTGGACGTATTTATCCCATGGGTCTTGAAGTGTACCAATGGCTGGATGTACAGTAGTGGTTGCTTTGGCATAAAACTTTTATTTTTTTCTAGCAATATAATTATCGGACTTGCTAGATCAGTGTTTTCCAACCCTGTTCCTGGCGGCACACTGTGTCTGCTGGTTTTCATTCCAACACAACGCTCAGTTGCTTAATTGAACCCTTCATTGAACTAGTAAAGTGATTAACTGGGCATTTTCCCGTTATTTTCAAGCTCTTTGTTTATTGATACGGTTCAATTAAGCAATTGAGCGCTGTGTTGGAACGAAAACCCTCAGACACGGTGTGCCAACAAGGAAAGGGGTGGCAAACGCTGTGCTAGATCATCAGATTTTTCAAACAACCTGCCACTGCAAAAGACCAGTGAAGGTCAAGTTACCAGTGTTAAACACTGCTAATGTTTTCTGTTTATTTAACTAATTTCAGTAATGAAAGTACATTTCTTGCTTCTGTCTTTTATCTCTTTTCGTATTTTATTTTTTGTTGATAATTTCAGGTTAATTTGCCCAGTGTTTTTAAGAATGTACAGACTACAGTAGAGCAAGGATGCTTTTTAAAATATAAAAGGACACTTCCAAAATTCTTTGTTTTTGCAGCCATTTAAGAAAGCAGCTGTTAAAATATGGTCCAAAATTTGCAGGCCATGGCTGTTTAATGGCTCTATAGAAGTATTTGTTTTTGTGCAGGGGTAGACCATTTGTGGAAACAAATATGGAAAAAATGACCTTGTAAGGTACTTTTGTTGACTTCATTAAAACCTCCCCCACTCATCATCGACAATTACTAATACATTGTCCTCTGGTAGTTTGATTTATTATAACATGATCTAATAGTCAGTCATGACCTAACCTATTAAAACCACTTGTAATTTATCTTTGAATATTTATAAAACTTGTTATCATCCCTTTGATATTACATCAGTTTTCCCCAAATCGTCTATTTATGATCTTTAATTTTGTTACAACACTGCAGTTTCATTGAGTCATATTCAATGTTTGTGTCCTGTGATCAGTTCATGATTTAGGAGCTAATCACTCAATTTATTTTGTGCTCAATAAAGGCCTGGTCACACGGGTGACTTTTGTTGAAGGTAACAGCAGGAACACATTTGGTGCCTGCGTGTTGCCTTGCAGTTTGCGGTGGGCACACAAGAGCCAAGCCTGCAGTGACAAGCTGGCAACAATGTTATGCAACCCAATCATAATGCAGTTTTTTGTCATGAGATGTAAACATGCAGCGAAGGAAGACTACGATATAAAAATGTACCAATTCAATTAACAAACTTGTATTTCCTTCTTAATTAAATAAAAAGATGTACAGTAGTAGAATTATTTAGTTAATAGGTCTACGTATTTAATATGCCAAACATAATAAATATATTGGTATTCATTATCCTAAACAATGTTTTCAATACTGTACTTTTATAATTCCAGGCTTAGAGAGAGCAAGAAGGTAGACCAGAGATTTTTGAATTTTTTTTTCACTTTGTTTACTTTTAAAATTAAAGATGTTATGATTGGGGGTTAATGTAGGAATGACAGGCATACTGCATTTAAAATAAAACATATTTAATTTAATTATTATTGTAAGAAATGTATTCATAACTTAAATATATTGCAGTCGTGGACATTAACATTCGCTTATCCACCTACACACTGTATTGCATATCTATAGACTACATATAATTCACGGGGCATGAGCTGGGTATGTAAGGATAGGGCAGAGGAAGCAGAAATAGCAGATAGTAGGACAGAGTGCCACTGAAGGAACAGACTTAGGACAGGGGAGCGGGCGAAGCCCAGGCTTAGCAGCAGGCCGATGGCCTGGGCTGGAAATTAGGATAGAAAGGTGGTTGCTAACTGAGGGTGGCTTAGTCATCGCATCCCAGGGGCTAAGCCCAGCTACTAAAAAACCTATACAAGGGTTAATACTTGAAGAGCCGACCCTTGGGAGAGGAAATCAGTCCTGGACGCCAGGATATGAATAGAAGTATGAGGGAGTCGCACCTTGGGAAAGTAGGGTACCCAGCATCTGAAGCTTCTGTAAATAGGCGCTCGTTGAACCCTGTGAATGGACGAGACTCTGCACTGCCTGGTTCCTGAAGTAAAGAGAAAGTGTACAGGTTAGTATGGGACTCAAGTGCTGGAAGCGTAAAGCGGCCACATCCCAAAGAGAGGAATGGATAGAACAGAGCCTCACTGGGTGAGGTAAGATAAGCACATGAGCTGCGATAGGATAGTGTGGCCGGGGGTCCGCTCTGACTCATAGCAGTGAGAATCCCCCCTATTAGAAGGAAGGTAGGCGGATGCCTGGACCTGAGGTCAGGGAAGTGAGATTCACTTGACCCCAAAGGATGGACCCCCAGCTCTCTGCGAAACACCTGCGCCGTGAGACAATGACAAAGAGCACATGACAATGCATAACATATACAAATCACTAGAAGGGCATACTAGCAATTTTAGAATGGGCTGCAACTATATCAGAGGAGGGTGAATGACTGTAAGAATCCACTGTAGAAGAGGACCAGCTCCCCATATTCTTGATCAGGCTGTGATTGATTCTGGCCCTCACGGCAGAGGTGGCTGCACCTATGAGGAATGAATGGGGGTGTAGAGCCGAGGAGGGAGGCCTGCTCTGGAGATGAGGGTGGAGAGGTGGGTTGTGAACCAGTGACGAGTGATGACAGAGCAAGAGGAATCAATGAACAGAGGATCCGAGGTGGGGGGTCCTGCTGGGGAGATACCT
This sequence comes from Polyodon spathula, assembly GCF_017654505.1. Taxonomy (NCBI): domain Eukaryota; kingdom Metazoa; phylum Chordata; class Actinopteri; order Acipenseriformes; family Polyodontidae; genus Polyodon; species Polyodon spathula. Next base: position 33,360,648 of record NC_054537.1, on the reverse strand, counting down.
TGATGTTGAAAAGAAAGAGAGATAGCGGACTCAATACTTGATGGCTGAATTAACTGACTGCCAAAATTGATCCGTCTTGGAGGTACAGAGCTGAATGATGAAGTAGGCATCTAAAATAGGCTGAGAGGCAGATGGTCTCCATAAGTAGATCCTCATAGGGGGAGAAGCAGCCATTCCGAAGAGTAGAAATGAGCAAATGGAGACTGTCCTTTGATATAGGCAGGCGGGAGGGTGAGGTAGAGGGAAGGCTGTTAAGAATCCCACGGAGGGTCAGGCAAACTACTAGTATGGAGAGAATGGAGGGAGAAGGCATAGACATGATACGGTAGTGATGTTGGATCCTAGAAATGTAAGATTTAATAGATACTGAAGCGAGATGGTGCAAATCCCTAGAGTGGACGATGAAAGCCAGGATCCGGTTTTGATTGAAGGAATAGGATGCATTCGATTCTGGGTGCAAAAAGTTGAAGATGCTGACCAGGATGTAGAATAGGAAACTCTTGAAGAATGGGCGAGGCCTGCAGACATGTAATGCTGACCAGATTGAAGGAGGTTACTGAGAGTAGGATTCAGTCAAATAGCAGCTGGTGAAACTGGGAGGGGGGGGGGTGTCTGGAAGGGGGGTTGGTGAAGCAGGCGGGACCAGCTGAGGGAACTTAGATACTGAAAGTAGAGGCAGAAGGAATGCTGGAACTGAAGGCTGAGGTGGCAGCTGGAGCTGAACGAACATATGAATCGACTGCTGAGGAAGCTCATCACCCTTTGCGCCCCATTTTGGAAACAAGGACAGAGAGATGAGATGCCAACCATCCTATGTATTAGTTAATACAGGATCGATCAGCGGTCTGTTACAATCATGTCTGTTTGGAAGAGAAAAGGTGAGCTCACATTCAGAGATTTGGGTTTCACAACTCCAGTCATTCTCCTAATGGTGGAACTCCTTAACTCAGAATCAAGACAGATTTCCAGTCTCGTACTACGTCTCTCACCATGTATTAATGTTTGTAGTATTTGAGAGGATGAGCGAACATATGAATAGATTGCTGAAGAAGTGAAGTGCCCCGTAATTTTTATGTATTATATATATACATATAGAGAGAGAGAGAGAGAGAGAGAGAGAGAGAGAGCGAGAGAGAGAGATTAGATGGAGATTAGAGTTAGCCTTGACTGCAGAAATGGCTGCCACGATCCGAGTATTAGAGGAAAGCTGGAGCGTTGGAAGTTCTGGAGGAGGGCAGTAAACTAACGCAACTTTTGCATGCTGCAATAATGAGCAGATCTGAAAGGGAGCCAACATCTGCTGTAGTGAGGAGCGATTAACAGTAGAGGGCGGGATCTGCTGAACAGTGTAGAGATCTGAGGAAGTAAATGATGGAGTGCTGTCAGTAGTGTGCAGTGGTCTGCTGTAGAGAGCAGAGGTATGCTGAAGCAATTATCTGTAATAGTGAACGGTGGACTGCCATTTGAAAAGTTAAGGTTTTAGATCGTGCTGGAGATGGGGCTGCCTTTGGGCAGCGATGAAGAATGCTTAGGAGGCTGTGTGGTCCAGTGGTTAAAGAAACGGGCTTATAACCAGAAGGTCCCCAGTTCAAATTCCCACTCAGCCAATGACTCGTTGTGCGACCCTGAGCAAGTCACTTAACCTCTTTGTGCTCCATCTTTCTGGTGAGATGTTGTAAGTGACTCTGCAGCTGCTGCATAGTTCACACACCCTAGTCTCGTATCTTGCAAAGCGCTTTGTGATGGTGGTCAACTATGAAAAGCACTATATAAAAATAAAGATTATTATTATTATTATTAATCTGAGATCACTGCAGAATCTGAGAGGATGAAGAATGCATTGCCCTGAAGCTGCTGCAAAACCTATTGATTTGATCAGGAGCAGTCTATGAGTTATTGTCCATTGCGGGGTAGGAAGATGCTTTGACTGACACATTGATAATCATAGGACATGGTTTCCGTATCTGACTGGCAGCTCACATTGAATAAAATTATAACTTTTAAAGTTGTTTAGAGCACCTTGATGAAGTTGGTCAGTTTAGAGGAGTAGAGACAGGTGAGGAAGTGCAAATCCAGGAACAGGAAGAAGTTGCAGGAACAGATGCCTGATGCAGGGAAGCTGGAAGTTAATGTGACTGTGGATTTTGAGCATCTCAGAAAGCCGATAAGAGTGTGGCTTCATGACCAGGTCCTCGAAGGGTGGAGGAAGAGCTGAATTTGAAGAATGTCAGTCAAAAGGTTGAGGCAGGAGGGGACGCCTGAGAATCCCTCGCAATGACAACAAACTGCAAGAATGGATAGAAAAGTTGGAGTTGTGTGAGATTCGCAGCGATAGCAAACCAGCTTAAAATATGTAGAACGTGTGGTGTTATACTGCTGTTTAGAGGTTGTGATTGGAATTTTAAACCTCTGGCTCAGTTAAGAAGGGTAGAATATATTTGGTTATCATGATTAAAATCCCTGATTACAGGCGAGGAGTAACGACAGATCCAGCAGACAAAGCTTTGTGGTAGATTTAAATAGAGCTAAGTCAAGGCAATCACTGAAGACGGGAATGTTGATGTCTTGTCGGCAGAGATTTGAAAGTTTAGCGGAGGGACAGTCTTTCTAATGAAGATGCGGAGAAAGTTGAGTAATGGAGCGACGCTTTGGACGGTGCTGTTGCTGGGCTGGAGACTGGATGAAGCAGGAAAGACTAACATTGTAGCTCCTGCAGCCAAATAGAGAAACTGAATGATGAGAAGAATCACCGGAGCAGATAGGAAAATAATTGATAATATCTTGGTAGCACGGTGCAGAGAAGTGAACTGCAGTGAAAGGAGCGAGGCAACGAAGTTTACATATTAGCGAAAATGTTAAGATGAAGCACAAATGTTGGCATCTGAGCATTTGCTACAACAAAAACACTAGACAGTGGGAGTGCAGGTGATAAGAGCTTAAATAGGGAATTAGAGACTAATTAACTTTAAATTAGAGATCCCCAGCTACACACCCCACGAACTCTGCTATGCTATATTTAATTGGATGAAGTGCAGGAATCGGATTGTATCATATAAGGAGTATGGAACAAGATGGCAGAATGAGAGTAGTCTTTATTTGGGTGCTACAACCTAAACCAAACTTAATACTGTCTTAAATTTGATTAAACGTAGTGTTTGTAATTAAGATATGATTTAATTAATTTTTTTTACTCTTACCTGCTTTGTTTTTATCCCTTTTTATTTATTTATTTATTTATTTCTCGGCTACGCATTAATAAGTGAAAGATGAAACTTAAAATCTGCTCGGCAGATAATTGTACTAAATGGTCAAAGGTTGGTTCCATATCTCAAGCCTTTTTATACTCGGAAACAAACATTAACAATGGCTGCAGCACACAACTGTGACACTCGACACCATGCAAAAGCCCAAAGCCAAAAAGAATAAAACTGAGGTAAATTGTGAGATTTTCAATGAAGTTCCAGGCCCTGTCCACACTATGCCTTTAAACCAGCTTAAAAGTGCTAAATACGGTTAACATCCACACTACGCAGTGTTTAATACCATATTTGAGAACTGGACTCGAGACCACCTCAGGGGGTAGTCTCGAGTCTGGTTCTAAAGTAGATCCCATCAGGTAGTATGGTTTGTCAGAAGTGTGGACACTGTAATACCAAACTACATTTGTTGTGTATCCTGCAATACCCTCAGAAGGACTACACTGAAGTACTTGCTATCAGTGTACACTCCGCACTAGGTATTCATTTTTATGCGTAAAAAAAATAATAATAATCTGTCCGGACATCTAAATAACAAAAGCACAATGTTAAATCAGGAGACTGCAAAATTGAAATGCGAGTTAAAAGTAGGATCGGGGACACAGTTGCCAAGTCCACTTATAATAAGCAGAATTGGACTTGTTTTTATTGAGAGTCGCCTTAATTTTCTGAGAGATTTTTTTGTAATTTAAAAATGGTTGTAGGAGTGTTTTTGGTGATTGACGGGTGTCAATGTATATGCACTTCATTAGAAAAAAATATGGAATTTGTATAAACACTCCCACTCTCCCTCTGAAATGGGTCAGCCTTGTTTTGAAAGGTAGTGCTACCTTTTTTTCTCATGAGACTTGGCTGCATTAATCGGTGATGAACTTGTACTTTTTCCAAAGTACTTGTTTAATTTATTTTTAGCAATATGGACCTCTATTAATATGAAGCATAACACATTCTTTTAAAATAAAATACACTGCATGGTGGGATACTATCGTATTTATTTCCACTGTTCATTGCGCTGCTAGGAACTGTAACCAAACTATTTTAATAGCATGTGTACACATTAAGCCCAATTAATCAGGAAACAGTACTTTAGTGTGGACACTTTGAGCTGGATTAATTAAACCATTTTTGAGTACGGTTCTCGAGATCAGTTATGTAGTGTGGGCAGGGACATATTTAGCACCATCCAATGGCTCTTAAAAAAAATGTGATGAACAAGCAATTTGTTTGAATTCTTTGGAAAAGCAGATAAGAGAAAACAGCAAAGAGAACATTGTTAAATTAGAGCCAAATGATCTCTCTGCTAAAAGAAAATGCGGAGCTGAAAGAAGCCTGTTTAGAACATAACTGATATAAGAGACGTTGGGGACTGAGACTAAACAGAGTTCCAGAGAAAGCTGGAGAGAACATCAGAGATATGGTCATCGATAAAACTGGCCAAAATAATTCCTTACCCAGCTACCAAGCTACAAGATGTGGTGGAGTCTGTTCACAGACTCGGTCCTAAAAATAATGTAGATAATCAACCACGACAAATTTTAATTCATTACGAGAATCTTCCGTGATGGGGTATGAAGAGCATGTAAAGAGGCTACATTTTGCAAGGAGATAGGCATTTGTTTTGCTGAAGACTTGCGCAAGTCAGACAGAGAGGCATGGAAGTAACTGTGGCCAAGAATTGCAGAAGCAAGGAAGAGTGGAGCCTGTGCCTACATTGAGGAACAAGGAATTACATGTGATGGAAGATGCAGGTTTTAAGTAAATTAAGTGTAAAAGATGTGTTCACTGTTGGTAGAATGAGGCGTAGTTGGTGTGGGAAGAACTGGACTTGACTACAGGCGTCAAATAACAATATAAAAAGCAAACAATACAAACTTAAAGCCTTACTCGAAGCTTGGGCTCTTGGCTAGTGCAGTCCCAGTGAACAGTTCCAACTAAAAGTTCATTTAAATCTCGAGAGTGATTCTTCCCAGATTTGCAACTGGGAGCTGTTGACATAACCTCTCACCCTAGTTACTGCAAATGGTAAGTAAAGTTACTTTTGTTTTAGGTCAACCTTTGTTGAATTTCTTCCCCCCCCAAGTAAAGTGGATTCAACAAACAGTTAAAAAATAAAACATACTATTAAAATCACTGTCTGCGTGTTTCCATTGGCTTTGTTGTTTTTCCTTTTCAGGCTATAAACAATGTCCTGTTTATATCTCAGGCTTGCACCACTCCTGAGAGTAAGCTTTACTTTTAAAGAGGAAGGGAAACGGCAGGACTTTGTGCATTAAAATGATTCATCAAGTGCTAAACATAATATTTCCTAGGCAAAACATCATTGTATTTATCATATAACCCAATAAAAAGACTTTTAAAACTATGCAACTAAAATTTTGATGTATTCCGTCATATTTACAGAATTGGAGTGCTCACTGGCTCTGCGTTTAAGTTTCGAAGTGTAGTGGTGTATATTCTGTTTAGTTTTGACAAAAAGATTGTGGAATACCGTTCTTTTCAGCCCTGAATGGGCTGACATGTACGCCTTTATGAAGAAGTCGGGATCAGACTTACAATACCATATCTGGAGAGAACGTGCTGTGTTTTCTCCATCCTGCCTTGATGGAGTTTTGTCTTTTCACATGGTGTCGCACAGTTACAGCTTGTGTGGTCGTATTCTAAAATAATTTGCTGGTTTTGACATAAATATAATTTTCGAGGTCAATGAAGTGAACACTGCGTAAGCGAGCATGTTGTAAGTCTGTTACACTGTTTCTTTACTGCCTGACGGTTGATTCTTTGCTGACACGTTGTTTGCCATTGTTGATATTCGTTTACTTTTCTCACTTCATGGACTTCTCACACACCTCCCGCCACCTTCTCCAACCAGTGACGTCACAGGAGTGATTTACAGCAATGGCAGATTACAGTTTGATTGACCGCGGAATTTAAACAGCTCGTTTGACATATAGCGATCAGTAATAATGAAAACAAACCCCAGATTACATTGCTTTCCCATTTATTATATCCTACTCCTTTTGCCAACAACCGGTTATATAATTCACATAGTCCATGTATAATTTGTGTGACCGGTATTATATATGTATTCTTCCGTCTACACAGAGTAAGCAACACGTGGTTCACTGTGTTACTTGTTCATACAGGATACTTAGACTGCCGTTAACAGTAATAAACATTTGTACATCCAATCTTCTGATTCTTGCACACTAATATCTCTCTGCACATTATCTTGTGGTTCTTTGTTTCCACACCACGCATTCCCATAGGAATTAGACTTTCTTTAACAACCGTCAGCTTATTTACTTTCCAGACTTTTAAAAGCTGAGATAAAAAACGTTCACAAACAATAGCATTTGTACTTGACAAGGTGGTAGTTGTAAGAAGACAACGTTGCTTCTCCTACCCTCCATAAACTTCTTTTTGTTGACCTAGCGTAGCTCCATTTAAATTTACCTCCAGCTGTCCCAGCTGTCAGTTATCCCGTCTGCACTAGTACCTATGGGAACTGCAGTCTTTTATCCTATCAAGCCAATGTTATGGGGTGGAAATGAAGAACAGTATTTTAACCCTTTCTATTCCAACTTCTATTATTCATATTAATTTTAAACTGTGGCAAATTACTTTCACTTTTCAGGTGGCAACAATAGAAATACCCCACTGTTTCTACTGTTCTCACCTGTTACCAACCCTATTTGCCTATAACTATAACTGTTCCTTTAAGCATTTTTTTTTTGTTTTTTACACAACAGTACTCACACACGTTTTGGTCACCATCATAACTGGACTGTAATAATCCAGCACCTTTGCACTTAAGCATTTGGAATTGTATATCAGCCTCTGTACATGAACCGCCAATATCTCTCTCACAAGCACCTGGGTACATATTTTTACGATACCACAACAAAAGGGGTAGGCTGTTTTTTTCTTTGGTGCATATGTATAGCTATTATGTACTACATATAACCTTACAGTACAATAATATGACAAAAAATTGATTAAATGATAATACCCGAAAATCTTAATATATTTAATAAAGTAGCCAGCGCAAATATAGTATTCAGTGGTGGATTGTGCCGATCGCCGGCTTATTTTGAAAACCCTGCATTCATTGTCAATGTTGTTTATTTTTTTTGCAGTCTAACGTTTTAGCCTCTCGAAGTGCTTAACACAGAAAACCTGCCACTGTTGTGTCAAGACGTAACACAGCTGTCATGTGGTTCCAAGATTTTTTTTTTCACCCAGCAACGTGCAAGTGATCTAGTCTGCTAGAAGCGCAATTAATCCTTATTGTTGAAGGCACAGTAGCGTCTGCAAGATGGGCAGATCAGGTTATTCAGCTGGGCAGCGACAGCCACCTCGCCGGGCGGCCCATCCGGCTGAAAAGGCCTGGGGAGAACCCTGAGCAAAAGTTTTGTTTTTGTGGATAAGGAAAAAAAAGTTACAAGAAATAGATGTCTACAATGATTTATTTCAGCATTTTTTTTTTTTTTTTTTTTGTGCAAAACTCCAAAAATGCTCATTCAAAAGTATTCATGCCCTGACAAGGAAAATTAAATTAATAGCTAGTTGAGGCACCTTTAGCTTAATAACCTCTTTTAAACGATTAGGATATTAGTGAGCTTTTGGCATGCTTCTTTAGTGATTTATGACCATTCTTCAACGCAAAATTGTTCCAGAAACCACAATACCAGGGATAACATAAAAAGTCTACTTTTATACTATTTCTGGCTGAAAAATATTTTTCTGGAATACAACATGGCCATTAATCTACACAGAAATATAACAGAGAATCACACAGAACATATTATTGTAAGACAAGTAATAAGTACAAAATAAATAAAAGAAACAGGGATATATGTTCTAATCCAAGGCTGTTATTGTAGCGTGGCCAGGTCATGTTGTAAGCAATTACGTGGGGTCTGGAAAGTATGGGGATGATTGCAGAGAATACTATGGAGATTAAAATGGCCAAGTACATCATTAGTTGTAGTAGTGCCTGTTACATAATACCTTTGAAGGGTATTTTAGCACCTGTTGTGCACTGTTTGACTTAGACCTTTTTTATGTCATTTTTTCATAGCACAGTTGTTTTTTTACACAATTTTTTTTAGAACATCATCCCTTTTTTTTAGGATATCTTGAAACAAAACTCCCTCTCTACATCAGTTACTGCATAGTGTAATGTTTATTAATACCTGTCATTTAAGGTTTAACTGAAGTGTTCTATTACAGAATATGACTGGGTGATACATGCAGAGAATACAAAGCTTTCAGTATTTTCAGCTTCTTTGTTTATGGTGAATTGGTTATAATTGATTAGTTATTTTTTAAGGCTTATTTTGTATTTATTAATGTGTCCTGTAGCAATATGTATACATTCTATAAGTATTTATTTATTGGCACTCTCTGTTTCAATTTTTAAAATGTTTACACCTTGCTGTGCATATGAGAACCTGCACTTTTTTGGTTAGAATTTTAACCCTATATATTTGTGTGTGTGTGTGTGTGTGTGTGTGTGTGTGTTTGTGTGTGTACACAGGGGTATAGTGCTATATTTAGAAGTGAGGGGTGGCTAATATCTACCATCACCTCGCAGTTGCTTAAGATTCATAGGTACATCATTATTTTTTGAAAGGAAAAACGACAAAGCCATTCTGAAGCTCACCCTTAAGCTCGCACAGTTAAATAATAAAGATTGCTATGAGACCCTAACTGCAAACCCTATAATATGTTTTAAAGAGGAGAAAGATGAAAGATCTTAGACAGAGCATTATCTAGTAATTTGATAACACAAAATCAGTTTGGATTCCTGAAAGTAGAACATCCGATAACGCCAGTATTTTATGTATTACCAAAAATGCATACAAATCCTCCGAAACCACGAGGGAGAACAACGGTTTCAGGAAATGATTACATTTCGGAACCTCTAAGCCAATTTATGGACTACTTCATTAAATTAATGACACCAGAGAGGTTATCAAATTACTAGCAAAACACATTGTTCCTGCTGAAGCCGTTGTGGTCATTTTCGATGTGAAAAGTCTGTAAACCTCTATATAGTAATATATCACATAAAGGAGGGTTAGAGGCTTTGTAATTTTTCCTTTAAAAAAATAATGATGTACCCATGAATCTTTTATTGGAATTAACTGCATTTGTATGAAGAGCTAATTATTTTTTTATTTAATAACAAATATTATTTACAAACTCAAGGTACAGCAATGGGGTTGCCATTCACACCGAATTATGCAAATCTGTAAATGGGATATTGGGAAAGCCAATTTATATATGCAATTTTGTAAATTATATATTGATGATATATTGGGGTATGGACTGGTTCTGAAGCTGATTTAATCCTTTTTGGAGACTATATTAATACAAATATTTTTTTATTTAAAATGTACATGTTTTTTTATTAATCTCAATTGTATGCTTGATACATCTATTTTTTTGAAAAGCAACTGATAGAAATATGATTCTGCATGCTAAAAGCGATCATCCGAAACATATGATTTCAAATATACCTTTTGGACAATTTTTACGCTTAAAACTTATATGTAATGATACATCAGATTATGAAATGAAAGCTTTGGACATGCAGAATCGTTTTTGATCTAGAGGGTATAACAGCGCAACAATAAAAATGGCTTACAATAGAGTGGAAAAAGTAAAACGAGTAGACCTACTAGATCAATAATGATCAAATAATTGAAGAAAGATTGACATTTATTACTGAATGCAACTATATCTCCAATGGTATATATTAAAAAAAAAATGTTTTAAAACACTGGAGAATGCAAGAATGTGATTCCCAGCTTCGCTCACTTATTACCACTCCACCAAGATTTTGTTTCAGAAGCGGCAGAAACATAAAAGGTTCAGTAGTGTCTTCCATGTATAAATCACCACCTACTGATAATTGGCTTGCAACACCAATGTGTGGAAATCATCGCTGTGGTAAATGCATTCATTGTTCGAATACACAGAACACTAAGTATTTCAATCATCCACATACAATCAAAAAATATGAAATTCAAAGACTTATCAACTTAACAACTGTAACACTACTCATGTGATGTACATGTTGAAATGTCTGTGTGGTCTAACATACATTGGACAAACAAAAATAAATTTTAAAATTAGAACAGCGGAACACAAGGCAGCCATTTACAATAACAATTTGGATAATGAAAGTGCCAGACATTACCAAATGATGAAACTGAGCTCAGCTTCTAGACTTGAGTTTATAGGTCTTGAAAGAGTTTCAGAGAGGTGGAAATACAGTTAAACTACCGTTAAGAAGAGAAGTATACTGAATATTTACTGTAACTGTTATCTTAGATATACCTATATTAATGCAGATACAAACAGTTTGTCTATTAAATATTTGTAAGTCTTAACTTAATACAGTTATGGTCGTGATGGAATGATCAAATGAGAAAATGTTTACTTACAATGACAGCTTGTACTGTAATCGTAATGTCCTATTATTCATTACTTGTGAGCCTCAATTGAGAGTTTGTTCATTAAGTACTTCTGAATTAATACATTGTATTTATAAGATATAACTAGGTACCCATAAGCTTCAATTAATGGAACAAATGGACACTGTAAGATTACCAGTACCTCTGTTGCAATCATGTATTTTTTATATTTTATTTAAACTTGATTAATTATGTAATAAACTTGATCGTTATTTGTAACTGTTTTAATGATTTTGGATATTACATTATGTCCTAATCAATTGAATCATTACATTTAATGTTGCCAATTATGATTGAGTGTTTAATAATGATATAGAAATAGAAACTATTTTCAAATTAATCATAATGTTCACCACCTGACAAAGACTTGTTGATTCGAAACGCGTCATGGGCGTGGATATGTTTGTTTTAATACAATTTATGTCTGTTCAGTAAAATGAAAAAAGAAACTCTAAACCTTTGAGTACCATGGATCACTAGAAGAACAATCACTAAGTGTGCGACCTAGCTTGTCTCTACAACTTTGGACCACAAGGAAACAAGGTTTGATTAATCATTTATAACAAGTTTTTGTGAACCGACAGAGACAATTCCTTTCACTAGATATATGTATATGTATATGTATCAGACTTGTAGTGGAATCTGTGTCCTAGTGTCGAGTCCGAGTCTGAATCATCAGGGTCCAAGTCCTTTTTCAACTTGTCTGTCACTATCTTCTTTTGGATGAATGTACCTGAAGTTTATAGATAAGCATCAAGTTCAAGTTTGTGGGTGTTGTTTTTCACTTCGATAGAAGCTGTGATCTGGACTATAGAGCTGGTGTAATGTTAGAAAGTGGTACATCATCAGAATGTGGTATGGGCACAAAAACTTGACGTGTATAATGTCAGAAAGTGGTACATTGTCAGATTTTGGTACATTTGTACTCATTGGTCATATGATGGGTGTTTTCCTATTGTAAAAAAAGTGGTACATTTACCATTAGTGATACTTTTTTTTTTTTGCAAATTTAAACCGGAAACAGACAATTTCTCTAAAAAAAAAAAACAATTCACAAGATGTCCACCACAAAGTTGTACAAGTAAAAAAAAAAAATGTACAAGACCCAATACATTGCATATGATAAATATTTGCATACTGTTTTCTTAATGCTGGAAAAAATATGATAAATTACATAAAAAAAAATTATGTAAAAGAATGGAAAATATGATGCATTAAATTTAAAAAATATATATAAAAAACTAAAAACAGCATAACAGACCAGACTTGAATGGGCGCATCCCTGCTTTCTTAGCAGAAGATGTTTAGACATACGTGAGAAAGCACATTGCACAAGAAAACAAGAAACCCATTCAACTGTTGTTGAGGTGAAATATTGGAAATCCCAATGCGGTGACCAAATATTATTTAGCTATGGCTCACCCAGAGTTGCTATATTGTTTACAAAATATATCTGGTAAAACTGTAAATAGTAAATCTGACTTTGAAGGACATTGGGTGGCAGTAGTCTTAAAATTGGAATCACAATGATCCTTGAGTTTTTTAATGAGTAGATATATTCATTCCTGTATCAAGCAATTCTCATGGTTTCATTCTAACAACAATTCTCAAAAATCTGTAATAGACAACTGACTTATTTCTATTGTCATATTAAAATGTGTGTCTAATTGCAATATTACAGCCTCCCCCATCTGATCACTCCTGCATATTTCTTTTAGAACCTCATAGCCACAACATGGATTTAAGTCTTACTGGAAATTTACATGTAACTTACTTAACAGTTAATATTTCTGTAATAAAAGTAGGGCTAGTATTAAAGAAATACACACAAAGCAAAAATCATTATCTTCCATTAAAAAATGGTAAACGTTGAAATATCAAATAATAAACCTTTCTATTAAAGTTGGTAAAGAGTTAGCTAAAATTAAACAAAGTAAACAATAAGATTATTTCAGCTATAAACCTAATTTGCAATAAAAATGAACTAAATAATGAAGAATGCAATAACAGAACTACAGTATATAAAGATAAAGCCACTGGGGCTTTAGTTCAGTCTAAAAGTGGCGAGAAAAGGGTAATAATAATAATTTTTTAAATTTAGAATAGCAAAGGCAAAGTAGAAACTCTATAACTACTCCCCTCATTAATAACACTATGTAACACAATTTTTGTTCCTGGGTAGTAAGTGTTATTTCCTAATTGCTTATGCCTCAAAAGTATAGAAAATGGCAATTACTCCCCACAGACTTTGCTTTTGTGACCAGGACAGGTAAATTTCAAAATATCTCTATTTCCAGTGAGAAAACGGGCGCTTTTGTGTCTTTTCGTTCACATAAAGTCAGAAAAAAAACAACATATGAATCCAAATTAACATGTATTTATACTAAAGTAATACAAAAATGACTACAAAATATTTAGAAGTGAGTCGTTTTTCGAGATTTACGATTATACTGTAAATTTACTTGATTTTGTCTTGATTTTTTTTAAGCCTTTCATATGTTGGAACACCCATTTCTATTCATAGCCCTAAAATCATTTGGGTTTGGTGATAAATTTACAAATACAATTAATCATATGTACTCGAATATTAATAGCTCTGTTTCCTTGAGTTCAGGAACCTCCCCCCAATTTGAAATTTCAAGAGGAATCAGACATGGTTTCCCAATCTCCCCTCTCTTATTTATAGTGGTTTTCTGAGTTATTGACAATTCTAATTAAAAAGTCCCCTGATATACTTGGCTAAATGTTTTGGGTAAAACATTCATTATCAGCCAGTTTTGCAGATAACAGCAATTTTGCATGAGAATGACACACAAGTGTCTGATGTTGTTTATAAAATAGTTGTGTTCTCTAAGGCTTCAGGTTTATGTCATAATTTTATAAAATGTGAACTTATGTCTATTCATTAATGTGTTATAGACAACATAGAACTATATTCCAATCAAAACTGAAATTAACTACCTAAGAATTACCGTTCCAAAAAACTCAAAAAATAGAGAGTAGTAGGAAAAAAATAAACTAGCACTCAGCTTTTGGTTAAAGAGAGCTTTATCAATCTTTGGATGTATTCTCTTATCAAAAACAGAGGGGTTAGCCAGATTGATATACCCATCTCAGTCGTTATTAAGCTCATAAATTCTATCATCTTTAAATGTATACGGCATAACAAAATCCATTATATAAGAAAGCCACAACTAGTAAAAGATTATTCAGATGGTGGCTCAAAGGCATTGACTTTGAATCCCTGATCTGGACCTTTAAGCTAAACTGATTAAGTATATACAATAGGGATTCGGTTAACCGAATCCGAGTCCTATATCCGCCCAGACGCACATCCCTCCAACGTGTGCAGTTCTTATTTAAATAAAAGACACGAATCTGGTATTGAACATAACTGTTGTATTTAATAACAAGAACACATTTGATGAACTCTGTCACAGCTCTCAACTCTAAATTACTGGTGGCGCATGCAATGAAATATATATTTTTTGTAACTATACAACTGTCAGACGTTGTTGAAGAATATGCTTTAGTAAACTAAATTTTACGTTATTGCAATGTGCCAATACAAGTCAAACCATTTGGGAACTGCTGTGTTTTATTAAAATAATTTAAAACAATTTCGTAGCCTATTTGATATGTGTTACACACACAGTGCATTTAAATCTACGTGGGTTTTATTGTGTAGGGACTCATCACCTTATTTTTTTTCCTGATAGCTCTCAGATAAGGTTGTCAACAGGCTGTAGAATCTCAGGACACTTTAAGGCAGGTCAGGTTTTTTAACTCATCTTGAAAACTCACCAAGAAAATAGTAGGTTATGGCAAAGATGCAGCTCTCCTTTCTTGTAAAGGTAAAGTAAACGGTTCTGTATTTTGATGTTTCTTTCATGGGGGGAGGGGGCTAGTGGTAAATTGTGTTCATATTCCAAATCATTTATTACAGAACTGAGAGGTTTGGAGTTCTAGCTTAAATGCGTCTAAGATGTTTCAAGACTTCCCAAAAAATGATCAGACTATTACAAACAAGCATTTCTAGATTGGAAATTGGTCTCACAATTTCACACCTCACAACTCAATGCTATGGAATAATAGTGATCAAAATAAACAAGAAATCAGTGTTTAAAAATGAATGGTTTGATAAAAAATATTTACTGAGTTACTGGATGCTCAGGGTTGATATGTATGTAATAAATGTAATAACAAATGGATTTGTGATGCTCTAAATATAGCCATATTTAATTATTTCAAATCAAAGTACAAGCATGACATCACAGATCTGTTAAGGCATAGAAAACCAAGAATCTTCTATTTAACCCATCCAATTTCACCAAAACCTAAAGAAACTCACTTTAAAATTATTAGCTCTGTATATCCATCCGGTGAATTTCTTCCTAAAAGATGTAGTTTTGAAAATAACTCTTGTGCATTTTGTCTATCTAATACTGAATCTTTAAAATACTTATTTTATTCCAGTCCTCATACTAAACAGTTTTGAAATGGAATTCATACTTGGTTGTCTATAAAAAATGTCAGAATTACAAAATGTTATGTATGATGACATTATGTGGTATTTTAATACAACCTGTAATAGTGAAATTTTTTTATTGTAAATCTTACTATTTTGTTAGCAAAATGTTTTATTCACAAATGTAAATCAGGAGGCTTGAAGCCTTTGGTCACAGCCTTTATTCATGAGATCAAACTTGATATAAAAGCTCTAAAAATAGTCTGATAAACCAATGCCAACTTGTTTAATGAGGTTAAACAATTTGCATTTTCTTCATGTTATTCATCTCCTTAACATGTCATTAATGCAATCTGAATGCAATGTGTCAACCCCTGGTAATGTATTGTGTTTATTTTCTTTGTTCTAGTGTTCCTTTCCAATATGTCCCTCATTTGTTCTGTAATTTCTACATTTTTAAAAATGACAAAAAACAATTAAGAATGTACAATATGTGCTGTCTGTCTCACTTTATGGTCTTCAATGTCTTTATTATCATGTAACACTACTGTCAAATACGATCGGCAGGTATTGAAAACGTTGCCCTCATGTCGCCTGAAAAGTAAAACATTGTGCTAAATTGGAGAGACATCGCCGGTGTGGTCACACGAGGTGACAAGTATCGCCCGCTTGAGGCCATCGACAAAAGTCGCCAGTGTGACCGGGCCTTAACACTAGAAGCCCTGCGGCAGTCATTTATTCATTTGGTTTTAAAATATAATTCTCCACTTGTGTAACACATATGGGGCTGCTCATTCATGTACCTTTCTGTACGTACATATTAAATATTCTCACAATGCATGAAATGTGGGAGTGTGGAAATAAAGGAGATATATTACATTATACCTAAAAGCCCTGGGAGCAGTCACATTGACTGCCACACAGAAAACAATTGTATTTTGATTATACAGAACGGTATTTTACTTTATTATTTTTATTTACCAGTCCACAGTGTGTTTAGCTGTAATCAGATTAGTTTCTGCTCTCTGTCTGAGTGAACGACTGACAGTCTATTGTTTTTCAATCTGCCCTTTAAAGGCTGCCGCCTGCTTATCAGGTGTGTTTTTTTGGTCAGTCAATTAGCATCGGGACTCTGTAAAGTTTTCTAATAAGTTTATTTATCTACATTGTTCAGTTGCTTTTGCGCATCTGATAATAAACTGATACCTGTTAAAAAGTAAAAAATGTATTGCTGTCGTTTTGGTTTTGTACATACATATGTTGTAAACCGATGTTTCTCCTTTCGTTATACTATTTGCAGGTATGAATATATCTATTGGTCTTCTAATGTTAAGAGTAACTGAAATTAGAAAAAAAAATGATATAAAGCAGATGAAAGCAAGATAAGAAAAATGACATGCTATGATGTTGAGCTTTGAAAAATGAGGCTTTTATAACAGTGAACTGTGCACGTCTATTTATTCTTCAACCTTCTAAGACAGGGTTCTATCACTGCAATACCTTTGATAGCTGTGTGTGTGTATTGTTCCCAGCATAAAGTGTGGCTCCAGTGATTTGTTGAAAAAACTACATTTCCCAGAAGTCTTTAGGTCTGAAAGTCATTCAGATTACAAATGGGAAACACCTTAATGTACATGGTTAAGTCAATTATGTGTTAATAGACTTTATTCACGGCAGACTCAAAACGAAGCTTAGTGTGCAGCTGGGTTTTTATTAATGCATATTAAAATAATACAAAATGTGTTTGAGTAAGTACAAGACAGTTTGTCACACAATGCATGACAGAAAGGGCATCCTTACATTAACTCCAAGTAAGCCACAGAAGGAGCAGTCAGAAGGGTAAACACAAACGTTGAGTTCTGTGTTCGCTATTTTAACAATTGCTTGCAATGGTTTAGTTACTTACGTTACTCTTTCTTATACTTCTACAACACAAAGCATTGAACGTATTAATATAACAATGGATTAGTATATATCTGAACAGAAACTTGGAGGAACAAACCAAGTTTTTAGGTTTCAGAGGCGGTGCTACCTGAACCCTGTAAGGAGACACACTCTTTCTCATTGACCAGAAAGCCTTAGCCCTAACGCTACTAAAACTAACATATAAACACTTTTTTGAGGATATGTTAGCACAGCACAGTACAGTATTCACTTTCAGATCACAGGATAAGACAGTTTCTAATTCATCTTTCATTTCATGAATGTAACCATTGATCCAGTTGCTGTACCTTCTCTGTTATGCACATTTAGGAATTAATGCATCGTTAATTGCCCAGTTATCAACTTCTTCTTGCTTTATCGGAGGTACACAAATCATTGATTTACTCCACGTATTGGTGGCTATGGTGCCCACAACAGTAGCTTGCACACCAAGCCTCATTTTCAAATCTAACATGGCCTCTGTGAGAATAAAGTCCACTGATTGTTATGATGATTAACCTGTGTATTTAAGCTCTCCATTGTCCTCAAACTGTGGGTGCTATGGATGATTGTGTAGTGGAGTATGTGGAGGAGTGTGGAGTGTGTAGAGGAGTGTATAATTTCCGTAGTGTAGGAAGGAGAAAGGAGAAAGGAAATCTGTACTGTTAAAATTGGAAAAACTAGATGTAAGTGTAAATTACAACTTTGGAATCTGTAACGTGCTTTGCTACAGGAAAATGGTTTAGCCATCCTGTCGTTAGCTAGGGCCATGCATTATGCGCAAATATTTAATCAAGGTTTTCTGTGGCATAATAAACAATGAGAGCACTGCAACCCATATGTTATATTTTATATTACCTGGATTTGAAAAATATGTTGATGTTCAACATATCTATCGATTCTGCTCCGAATAGAACGTACCTTTCTGAGTTCATAAGCTTCTCGGTGCCATCTTTTCGTAGTGCATAAACACAATAACAAATGTTGAAAAAAGACACCATCTATTGGGTCTATAAAGAAAAGGCAAGGCACGTTGCTCAAGGAAATTAGCTCTATTAGGCAGCAATCCCGATTCCAATTTAATGCATGATCACGTACACAGATAAAAAATACTCTAAACACACACTAAATATGGTATTTATCATTTGTACTGGATGGGCTTGGTTTTCAAATCAGCATCGCACAAAAAACACAATTTTTCAATTTAGTTCCCATACTGTGTTTGCAGAATTGTTAGACTGATTTTCTTTCTTTCTTTCTTTCTTTCTTTCTTTCTTTCTTTCTTTCTTTCTTTCTTTCTTTCTAAATTATAGGTTACATACAGAGCCCAGCAAGCAATGACCAAGCATGCTATTACCAAGATGGTTGCTGTGTGGGTGTTAGCATTTCTCCTTTATGGTCCTGCTATAATGTTCTGGGAGATTACTGTAGGAAAAAGCAATGTTCCAAGGGAAGAATGCTACGCTGAGTTTTACTATACTTGGTATTTCCTGCTTAGTGCGTCAACATTTGAGTTTTTTGCACCTTTCATCAGCGTGACCTTTTTCAACTTAAGTATCTACATGAACATCAGAAAAAGAAACATAAACAAATCAAATACAACGAAAGAAGGAAATGGCCACTTGCAAAGCCGACAGAATGAAGAGAAGCTGGGTTCAGTGTTTTTTGTGAAAACAAGCAAAACTTCTCTGAGCGAGCCAGTGGCTGATGATGTGGTGACAGAGGAGGAGGACACAACACCTTCCACCAGCTGCCCCAGCAACACCTTTGCATTCAAAAAGAAGAGGGGGTCATGCACCTTAAAGTGCATAAATGTCAACGCTTCAACATCAGAAGGACGGCTAGACACTGTGTCACAGAAACTCACCCAACATTTTAGACTGTCCAGGGATAAGAAAATTGCAAAGTCTCTCGCCATCATAGTGTGCATTTTTGGCATATGTTGGGCCCCGTATACGCTGTTGATGATCATACGAGCAGCCTGTAGTGGGCGATGTGTGCAGTACCACTGGTACGAAATCACCTTTTGGCTCTTGTGGCTGAATTCAGCCATTAACCCATTTCTGTATCCTCTCTGCCACAGCAGTTTTAGAAGAGCTTTTGCAAAGATACTGTGCCCAAAACAACAGTCTATAGAGCCAAACTGAACCACAATCCTGTCAGTGACACTAGAAAATACAAATGACCAGAACAAATGCATTGGGAACCACTATACAAACAACCAGACCAACTCCAGTGGGAACCACTATACAAACCATGGCAGCTTTGTGGAACTTAGTATTTTTGGAAATGTTGGTCACTTTGAAATCGGTTCATGAACCCAACAGTATCTTGAAACAATGGTAAAGATGTAGTGTATGTTTTGCTTATCATACAACTTTGTACTTGTTTCTTACTGTACTGCTTGCTAATAATCTAAAGTAACTCCAGCACTTGAATGTTGCCAGTTCTTTGACAAATGTAGTTTTAATTAAAAAAATACATAGTTGTGGTGTACAGTAATAATTTGTAATTCAGTTGTTTGTTTTTTAAATACTTTCTATTAAATTGAATGCATTTTGCACTGATGTGTTTTACAATAATAGTTGCATTGTAAAAATATATATCTTAGACAAAATAATTGTAAAATAGAGATGTAAGTCTGTTATGATTAGTTTTTTTTTGTCATGTAATCGTTTTTTTCTGTAAAACTAAAATGAAAGTTTGTAGCCAAGGGAACAGGAAAATACCTTTATTATACGTTTTTGTTTTTTTGTTTTTTTTTAAAACTGTGACACATAAGCTGAATACAGTGCTTTTGCATCACCTGGCTGAGTTGTTTGACCTAATTTTAAAATGGATTCTGATGAGGAAACATCAAATTTAAAATGCCATCTAGATTTATGTCTGCAAAAAAACTAAAACTAGAAGCCAGGCCCACTGCTAACCCCCCAAAAGCATTGTTTAGTATGCTGGTTTATTAGAGCCCGTATATATATATATATATATATATATATATATATATATATATATATATATATATATATATATATATATATAAGATGGATAAGACCTTTACTTGAATTCAATATGACATTAGTCGTAATGAGGAATAAGGTTCATTTAGTATGGAAGTAAGGTAAATATTGCTACCTTAATTAAAAAAGCATCTAATTTAAAGCATCTTCCAGATATTTGCACTGAGACTCCAAGCAGTAGACTAACATACCTGAATCCCGGTGCTCAGAAAGCACGATTTTTCTCAAATTATTGTTAAGCCTGTGCTCGCTTGTTTTACAGATTTGCCATGTTTACTGCTTATTCCAGTTTTACAGAGGTTTCTGACCTCAACTAACATTTTATTGGCTGTTTTATTTAATTTATTAGGTCTACATTACAGTAGGTCCACAGAGAGTAATTTAAAAGATGCGGTAGACTCAACAACTCTTTTATTATTAATAAATGTCCTGCTTCAACTTGTCACTTCTGAGGATGCATTTGTCTAACAAACAAAAATGTAACGCAGGCTAAGTGTATGCATATGCCTGTTAGTACAGCACCTTTCATCAAGAAACCATTTTCGAAACCAGCCCTTGACATCTGAACACCCAGACACACCCATGGAATTCAATAGGTGTTTGGCCAGATGTTTTTCAGGCATTTAGTGAAATTATCTTGTTTCTCCCACTGAATGCAAGCACGACTTTGTGAGGTTTATATTAGCAATTTATTTTCCATATATTTTAATTTTCTTTTTTTTTTATACGTCTCCTTAAATCTTCTGTTGTTGGTGGGAACCTCATTGTTTCTGAGTCCTCAGCATTGGTTGAATGTCCATGTCTTTATTTTGAATGTGTTATTTCTTTTCCATTGTACTGTGCTTGTTATAGCAAGAGTGGCAGTGGTGGCGATTTGTTTTTAAATATCATTCACTTTTCTATGCTTTAAGAAACATGATATATAAAATAACATTGGCTTTGGGCTGGTAACAGTGGCTGCGCCATTCATGAATAGCTGCCCAAAACCAACTCCAGACATTTTTGTGTGATAATAATATCTTCTAACCCATATATTATTCTACTTAATTGGACACTTGATGACACTACTTAATTTGCCTAGATGAAGTTCAGTTGTAGTCTGTAACTCAGCTGAAATACACAACATTAGAGAGTATTGCCATATTATATTTGTGTTTATGGACACTTTGTTGTGTAATATACATTGTATATGTATGTTTAGCATAATTCACTTATAAAGAATATGTTCTTCTTAAATTAAAGTATCATATTTTAAATATTTGTGACACTGTTTTGGGATTGTTAAGATGAGCTGAAAAAGGCTATAACAGTGAAGAAATGTCATATGAAGGAAAAGTATAATGTGGAAAGCATGGGGACTGTAATTAATAAAAGTGCTAAAACATGTTGATTGGACAATACCTCCATTTTGTTGCAGGTTCAACCTTTTTAAATTATAACAAGCACAGGATGAAAATTACCAAACTCAAGTCTCTCCAGCCACTATGGTGTATTACTCACTATCTTGGTGTTTTTGTTCTTGAGTGCAATGGAGATACACTGCGCACCAAGATAACTAGTGACCACAAGCGACACCTGTCCTTGTACTGGGATGTTTTCATTGGCCAGCAGATCTGAGACAAATATAATTATATTTGAGATAAAAATGTATAAATATCAAATATTTCAGTATGTTGTCCGCAAGCAAATAATTATTTGAAAATATGAATATATATTTTGTCTCCAAACAAATAATTATTTGAACAGTATTTAAATATTGGGCAAACTTTACAAGTTAAGTAAATCTCCTTGGAAACCTATAATCAAATAAATAATGAATATTTGATCAATAACCTGGTTTAACAGAGTAAGAGTTTAACTCCTCACTTTATAGCTATTTTATCTTCACCTGGATAATTGGTTTACTCTGAGGTTGTATAAACTAATAATCCCCTAAAAACCTCAATTGCGAGTTAGTGAAGGGGACTATATATAAACTGTCGGTTTTTAGTTCAAGTTCAAGTCGTTCACTTCCTACTTGTTTATGTTACCATCATGTTGTTTCCTAGATCTAAGGCTGCTTTGCATTTCATTATACCAGACAATACCTTGGATAAATACAAAGCCACTTATAAATATTCTAAACAACAAGTTGGCACCTCAGTGAACTCTACCTCAAACCTCTTTGTGCATCTTAGGGCAAGTACTTGTTACGCTATTATGTAAACATTCTTGAGGGTCTTTAAGACACACAGTGGAAAATAGGCCATACTGAACATAGCAGATGACATTGTAGTGAGTGTAGTTAAATCGTGTTATGAATTCAAGTTATAGATGTTTTGAAATTATAAATATGCATGCTGCATACCTGGATAATATTAGGTGATAATACTAAACAGAACCTTTGAGTTTCACACTGTTTAAATCACCTCCCCTTTTCACCTTGTCCTTGTTGTTCTCTACCGCCTTCCTAAACCCCTTACTCATTTTCTTGATGAGCTTGACTTCCTCCCTTCCCTGTTGTTCTATTAGGTGACTTCAACATACACCTCTCCAACCCTAACCACTCTGCTGGATTTCTTCCCCAACAAGCACTGCGCACACCAAGTGTATGAAGTACTGTGCGTGCTTGCACTGAGCGCCATGTGCAGTGAATGCAGCGTGCACTGTGCACTGGGTGTACCAAACACCAAGGGCGCTATGCGCACCGAGGTACTAACACAATGTGCATTGAACACCGTGCACACCGAGCACCATGTGCACTGAGTACTGTGTTCATCGAGCGTCATGTGTACAGAGCGACAGAGTCGTAAGCCCCGCGTGCTCCGAGCACCAAGGCACCGAGGTACCAAAGGGTGAGCATGCATTGAAGTCACCCCAGATAGGGCTCTATTGACAACTCTGATATAAAGAACTCAGTAAATACCTACCAATAAGCAGGCATATCCCATATAAGTAATGTTTTGGTGGTCATTTTCGAACTAAAAGGGAACCCTATTTACAATTCAAATCGAACAAAAAACACAAGCCCCTAAATTGAATGTCTGTTTAATTCTTGTTTGGTAACTGTACTGGGTGTGTTTTTACTGTCTGAATTATGCTAATGACAATTTGGTGTAATAGCTTTGATAATGTAGCCCATTGTCTCTTACATACATACTGTAAATCTAAATTCTCAAAGCTATTTACTTCGAATCATCGTGAGAACATTTTCAAAAAAGACAAAACACAACCAATAAAGTTACCAAACCAGATATAAAGAACTAAAATGTTTAACTTATGAGTTTTGAGTTGTTTCTTATTCATGTTAGAATTGTGGTGTTTTTTTTTTCCTTTGAGAATCTAGCCCACAATCCCATCCCATCATCAAGGGCTGGCTGGCAAGCTTTTCTCCCACCCCCTACCCTCGTTTCTCACTTGTCTTGCTTCTCACATTTCTCATGCCATTCTTTTAACAGAGGTATGTAAGAAGGTTGTAAGAAAGAGAGGGATAGGGTGAATCTCATTTATACGTGTAAATGATGAAAACACTGTGTAACAATTTTTTTTTTTTTTTTTGTTCCTGGGTAGTAAGTGTTATTTCCTAATTGCTTATGCCTCAAAAGTATAGAACATGGCTATTATTCCCCACAAACTTTGCTTTTGTGACCAGGACAGTGATATTTCAAAATATCACTATTTCCAATGGGAAAATGGGAAAATGTGTGTCTTTTCGTTCACATAAAGTCAGAAAAAAACAACATATGAATCCAAATTAACATGTATTTATACTAAAGTAATACAAAAATGACTACAAAAGATTAAGAAGTGAGTAGTTTTTCGAGATTTACGATTATGCTATATTTACACTACTCAGGAAATAGTGATATTTTGAAATATCACTGTCCTGGTCACAAAAGCAAAGTTTGTGGGGAATAATAGCCATGTTCTATACTTTTGAGGCATAAGCAATTAGGAAATAACACTTACTACCCAGGAACAAAAATTGTGTTACATAATGAAATCACAGGAAAATTCACATCCAGTTTTGCATGAAAACCTGCATTTCACATGTAAACATGAAGGAGCTTGTTTATCCTTAATTAACATCACTATAAATATTGCAAGGGGGCAGGTCAGTTGTTACTGTGAATTCCAAGATGGCAGAAAGTAAGTGGCTGATGGGCGGTTTTGTGGTTAGCAGTGGTGTAGTTCACCTTAATGATAATACGGGTGGCTTTTTTTATTATTGTTTTTTGTTTTGTCTGGCCTGTCATGTTGCAGATCTCTTGTGGGTTAACCCTTGTTATAGTGTTAAAGCAGCTGTTTGAGAATACCCTTGCTGTAAAAACTACTCTAAAGAGCAAGTGAGTTGCTTACTATTAGGACTTCTGCTCTTATTATTATTGAAGTCATTGTATTTTTGTATCTTGCTCTTAATTGTACTGTATTTCTTGATATTAATTTTTTTGTATATAACTGTAAGTCATCCTGGGTAAGGCCGTCCGCTAAGGAAAAAATAAAAAAATAAAAAAATATAAAAAATAAAATAATAATTAATGTCTGTAACTGAATTCCCTTGCTTTTGATCCCAGCTATGTCCAAAGACAATCCATGTCCGCGCTCCACTCAAAGCGAGGAGGAAACCCATTCATTAATAAGTATAGTTAGTGACTTGGATGTGTCGATTCAGCTCGATCTCCCGAAACAGCTTAAGAAGCATGTGTACCAACAAGTGGTGGATGACCTCTCAGAAAAAGGAATAGAGCACACAATCCGTCAAGCTAGGGACAAATTAAAAAAATAAATAAACAGTCCTGCCTGCAGGAACGAGCAAGGAGGTGCCGTTCGGGAGAAGCAGGATGGTCCCGGTTTCTGTTCTGGGAAGACATGGACTGTTTATTGGGGCAGCGTCCTGTGACAGTTGCAGCTGCCAACTTGATTGAACTGACACCTCCCAGCGTGCTGCATCTGAAGAAGGTACCATCTTGTTGCGTGTGCATCTACATTCAATAACTTGCATTACTGTTACTTAAAAGTAATTGGGATACTTTTTATTTTATTACTTTAAAACAGCTCCACTAGTGCTACACAGTCAGCAGCCACAACCTCCTCCAGTATGTAATGTTCAAGATGTATTAGGACTACTTAACCCCTACTGTCGCCGTCAGCGTGACTGCTTGAGGTGGATGAGACAGCAGCAGCAGCAACATCAGGAAACTGGTCATGTTGTCTGAGTTCTGGCAGAGCTTTGCTGTGGCTGTGGCTATGACATCCACCTGACCCAGGTGACCTAGGTGACAGTTTACATCATTAATATTTAACACAATGGTAATTACAATAAAACCTAAAATAAATAAAGAAAGGAGAGAATCTCTGACAGCACAAGCCTCCTCAGATCGTTGGTGGCCAGTTTAAACTGGCGGCTGAGGTAACCATCTTCCTGTTTGTCTTACAGGCATCAGCCACTGATTCTTGAAAACCTCATTTTGTTCTTGACACAAGTGCAGGATACCACAGACAGTGGCAATTTTGGGAACAAACTCACTTCAGACCATTTCAACAGTATCCGCCATCTCCCTTTCAAGTGCCCAAAAGCCTTTCAACCACTACCTGTACTTGCCCAAGCGTGGTGTTAAATGCTTCCAATGCAGCTGTCGGCCGTCCAGATGGGTTGGATTTCAGCCAGGGAAGTAGGGGTTACGCAGCATCACCAACTAGATATAAGTACATATCCTGATCCCCTATAAGCTGTATTGCCTGAATGAAAAGGGGAATATAAATTACTATCGTAAAAAGGATATGAAATGTATGCAAAAGTCAAAATATTGTATTTTGAGCCATTACTGACATCTCCCAAACATCAAACTTATTATTATTAATTATTATTACATTAATATTGAACCCTTAATTTGAAACTACAACATTAAAACACAAACGCTGTTAAGTGTGAGGTTAATATATATTATATTTAAGTGATTGACTACTATATATATATATATATATACTATATATATATATATATATATAATCTATATTATATATATATTATATATATATATATATATTAACTGAACAGCCTATTTTCCATTAAGATTACATTAATCCCTTAGAAATACTAACCTGGGAAGTGCGTTGTTGACGCCTATCATATACAATCCTGAAGACCGGAACACCACAACATCATGTGTAGATCCTGACATGCCACACGAGATGTCTCTAATCCTCCGAAATAAACAGTATTTCAACATATTATGGATTTGTGACTTTATAAGGTACTTTACATGAAAAGTCATAGTATTCCTTACAGAGACATTGTCAAGACATATGTAAACTCTCTCTCTCTCTCTCTCTCTCTCTCTCTCTCTCTCTCTCTCTCTCTCTCTCTCTCTCTCTCTATATATATATATATATATATATATAGTAACACAGCAGGCAGGAGGTTAATCCTCCCTGCCAAAAAAAAATCAAACTGTACTTGTTAAATGATTTGTATTGCTTAATTGTAATTGTTTTATAAATAATTGTCCCCTGCACCTGGCGATTATTGTAAATTAGAGCCAGGTGCAGGGTATTTAAGAAAGCAACCAGTTTGTTTGTGGCTGCTGTGTCGGTAAGCTTGACTGTGTGCGTGTGTATGTACAGCCTTAGAAAGGTGATGTAAAACCTTTTATAACTTGTAAAAAAAAAATGTGTTTTTGTTTGTTTGTTTTATTTAACAGGTAAACAGCTTAGTTGTCCTGTGTTATAGTTTAGGTTCCTGCTCTTGTTTTAGTTATTGCTCGAGTAGAGCTAGGAGTTTGTTTTCATATATTTTTATTTTGTATTATTAAAAATAGCATGTCAGCACTTTAAAACTTCAAATCTGTGTCTGGATCTGCATTTAAAGAGATAAATGAACCACAGAGAGTGCAGCCAGAGAGTGCAGCACGTATATATAAGTATATATATAATATATATAGATATATCTATAATATCTATATATATATATATATATATATTATATATTCAGTATCAGGTTCATATATATATAATACACATTTAAAGCAATATTCAAGAAATTTAGCCAGTTTCATCCACTACTGCTTGGAGAATGAAAGATGCCAAGTACTTCCTGTTGAAGTAATCTCGCAGACAGTGTCGTGGTGCTTTGATGGGAATGTGGGCAGCATCAATCACATGCAGAGCAATGTTTTTTTGCTTCAGTTACATCTGGCATAGCTATGTACGTGTTGCAGTGCCTCTGAACAAGGGAGTTGACAAACTTGTAAATACAGCGATGAACTGTGGTTTTATGCATCCCAAACACATTACCAACTACCCTGTACTCAACTGAGGATGCCAGCCTATACAGAGCAATTGCCACTCTTTTTTCCATTGGCACAGGAGGCCATACGTAATTCCTATTTGGCTGCATGTCTTCCTTTACCAGTTCCACTATAATGCTGAATGTTGCCCTTATGACGCAGAAGGACTCTATCGACTACAGATCTGCGAAAGAGTGATGCAGCACAACCTCATCCCATCAGAAAGACGGACAAACGTGTCCAAACCATCCTTTCGCTAGCCATTTGCATTAGATAACGAGGCATAAGGATTTGCTGGTAGAGGATGTTTGGAGGTTCAAGCTCTCGAAACAAAGGGAAGACATTCACTGTTCCCAATCCAGACAGCCTTGGGAGCATACGTGGAAGATGTTTGGCACAGAACGTTAGAATCCTATAGTTTATACCACCCATTTCATTTTTAATGAGTTGAAACCGGATTCAATACTAACGACATGCCATCCTGTCAATGACATTTAAAAAACAGTTTAAGCAAGAACAGTAAAACACATTATTAAACAACCAGGCACAAGATATTTTGCTTTATTACAACCTTAGATTCACTCGTGTACCAGTTCTCTGCGCATGTAAACCCCATTTTTACAAAATTTCACGAGTAATCTTCAAAAACAGCACAAGTACTTTAAGCAGAGCTAATTTACATATCAACCCACCTTTCCCCTTCATTTGCATGAAGTCGGGTGAAAAGCCCGGTTTACTCCAGTAAAATAAGCTGAGCGAATGGAAACCCAAAAAAGCGTTTTACACGAGACATTTTTCTCAAGCAAATGTCTCAAGCTAAAAAAGACAAGCATGGAAACTCCACCTATGTAGCAAAATGTGAAAAAACAGGTCTGGTTAAGAGAGCCACCTGGAGGACTGTGGCTACTATATGACGACCTTTCACAAACACATTAATCTCCAGGAATCTGCTTATTATTGTGCTGTAAACAGTTTCCATCTATTAGCAGGGTTTAAAACACTTGCTGAATGAAAGAACTGTTAGAATTTGATGAACAACACAAAGGTCCTGAAATGTTAAGAAATGAAAAATAATAGAAAGAATGAAAGAATGGTCTTTCATGAATCAATTCTGCCACCTACTGGTAGTTTTATGTTTCATTTCTCTTATGGGTTAAAAGAACCTATATTCAGTATTCTGATGAAAAGAAATGATGAAAGCTATTTGGTATTTCACTAACCTGGCTTACATATCTGTTTGGAGATGGTTACATAAAAAAACAAACAAAAAAAAAAAAAAAACATTATGTTAATTTTTATTGTATTCAC
Organism: Polyodon spathula; assembly: GCF_017654505.1. Classification (NCBI taxonomy): domain Eukaryota; kingdom Metazoa; phylum Chordata; class Actinopteri; order Acipenseriformes; family Polyodontidae; genus Polyodon; species Polyodon spathula. The sequence goes on along the minus strand of NC_054537.1, from coordinate 33,331,926 downwards.
TCAATTTCAAAAGGATGAAAATGTATTACTTTTTTTGCACAATATAAACAAATAGATATATGTACTTATTTTGACTTTTAAAATGCATGCCAGATATAGCATGAAATATTAAAATTAGATTGGAAATGTATGTTATCAATTGTATTCAGTCACGATAACCCTTACAATAATCATTGCATTGTAGGCACTCAGTTATTCTTGCTTTGTTAAACTTATAAGCACAGACTGCACATTTGACGTGGATATTAGTGGTAGCTAGAAATTGACTGAAGGTGAACTGGTTTGTGTAAATTACCTCTGGTATAATATCTGCCTTAACATTTTTATGGATTGTCCTGACTGTCAAGTGATCTACTGCCTGTCTCAAATATCGCAATACTTTACATAACTTACTGATGCAATGCCATTGTAATAATAATAATAAAAAAAATTATCAGCAGTTTTGACTCTAAAGTGAATACAGAAAGTACAAATAACTCCTGCAAAACAGATTTAGTATTGGAAACTCAACTGAGATACCTGTTAAATGACTACAAATAACTTCCTAGGATTTTTTTACAAGAAGACATTTATATGAATAAAGTTACAAAAAACAGACTATTTGCGCAATGGACTGTTGATGATGAGGACTTACTTTCTACTGTCCAGCAGATGTCCCCGTAGCTCTATACAAATCTTTGCTTTAACCCGATTGCAGAGGTGAAACACATATTTGCTCAGCAAAGTAACCTTTAGCAGTTCATATTTAAATGCTAATATGCTACATAAAAAAAAAAAAATATATACACCTCACAGTGGAAAAAGGTCTTACATTTGTGTTACTTACATTTGTGTTGCTGCTGTAAATACCTGCAATATTATATATTTATATATATATATATATATATATATATATATATATATATATATATATATATATATATATATACACACACACACACACACACACACACACACACACACACTGAGTGTACAAAACATTAGGAACACCTTCCTAATATTGAGTTGCACCCCCTTTTGCCTTCAGAACAGCCTCAATTCATCGGGGCATGGACTCTACAAGGTGTCGAAAGCATTTCACAGGGATGCTGGCCCATGTTGACTACAATGCTTCCCACAGTTGTGTCAAGTTGGTTGGTAGTGGATCTCTACTCCTGATAGCTCATTCCATCTCATCCCACAGATGCTCAATTGGATTGAGATCTGGTGAATGGGTAGGCCACTGCAGTAAGCTGAATTCACTGTCATGTTCATGGAACCATTCCTGGACAATCCTAGTCTTGTGGCATGGGGCATTATCCTGCTGAAAAAATCCATTAGCAGATGGATACACTGCTGCCATGAAGGGATGCACCTGATTGGCAATAATGTTCAGATATCCTGTGGCATTAAAACGTTGCTCCACTTTTATCAAGGGGCCCAATGTGTGCCATGAAAACACATCCCACACCATCACACCACCACCACCAGCCTGCAATGTTGACACACGGCATGATGGATGCATGTACTTATGTGGTTTTCTCCATACCCTAGTCCTCCCATGAGCGTGAAACAGCAGGAACCGGGATTAATCAAACCAGGCAATGTTTTTTTGCTGAAAGAAGTGGAACTCTGTTAGGTCGTCGGCTGCCATATCCCTTCATGTCCAGGTATGACGAGTTGTGCATTCTTTTATGGGTCTTTCGGCACCAATGTTGTACTGGACTGTCAGTTGAGTAATTGTAGCCTGTTTGTTGCTCTGCACAATTTGTGTCAGTCTCCCTTGGCCTCTTTCATCAGTAAGCCGTTTTCAACCACGGGCCTGCCGTTGGCTGTATGTCCTTTGGGTGGTGGGCCATCCTTCATACACACAGTAAACCCAGTAGTGTTGCAGTTCTTGACACACTCAAACCGGCATGCCTGGCACCTACTACCATACCCCGTTCATGAGGCACTTAAATCTATTTTTTTGCATATTTACCCGGAATGGCACACATACACAATCCATGTTTCAATTGTGTCAAGGCTTAAAAAGGATTCACCTCGTCATTCTATTTCATGGAAAGAGCAGGTGTTCCTAATGTTTTGTACACTTAGACATATTGCATTTTTCTACTCTGATGCATTATGAACATCAACAATTTACTCTAAATCCGCCACTTGTGTTCTCTAATATTATAACAAACTTGAATACTTGCATGAAGAAGGAAAAAAATTGAGTGAAATTACTCACATCGCTCAATTTTCAAGGTGTGGTATCTGAAGCATAATCAACAAGTACAGAGAAACAAAATCTGCAATTGACAAACCCAGGACTGGAAGACCTAAAAAGTTGTCTAACAAGGATGAGAGATACTTGAAGATAATATCCTTAAGGAATAGAAAGAAGACAAGTGTTGAATTGACAACAGAACAAGCAGAAGGCACGGCGTTGTCCATCGAATCAACAGTACGAAGGTCACTCTTGAAATCAGGACTTAAAGGATGTGTTGCAGTAAGACTACCTCTGTTAAGAAAGGGGAACAAGACTAAAAGGCTAAAATATGCACAAAAACACAGAAATTGGCCTGTGGAACAATGGTCAAAGGTGCTTAGGACTGTGCACCTGTGCTGTACTGTTTTTTAAGACACAGCTTCCTTCTTACCATGAGACATGGGACCACAGAGACAAAAAATCAGAACAATCACTAACATACCCCAGTCAAAGTAGAAAACCCACCAACTGTCAGCATGATTATTTCTCACCTCACACTGTAAGATAATACAGGTGTCTTTTTTATGTTGGCGTTCACTTGTACCTCACTGCCAACATACAGGACAGCAATGTGAAGCACAGTCACTATTTCTTAAATCTTGCATTTCCTTTCAGTTTGAGTTACACATCTCACCAAGAGATTTTGTACTTTTTATAATGTCCCCGTGCGGTTTTTTTTTTTTACTGAGTTTCATCAGTTGAAACAAAAAACAACAAAAAAAATTGTTATGCTGAAGTGTTTCTTTATTACTAGGGCATTACAGTGGTTGAAGCAGACAAAATCATTCCATTAATCTTACCTGTCATACACTTCCAGTCCCTAAATAGGTCTCAAATGTGCAGTTTTGGAAGAAGCACGAGTTATAGCAAATAAGTATTTTCATTTCAAAACACTGTATATTATACTAGGTGATTTCATCTCATCAGTGTCTTCGGCATGAAACCCTGTTAATGGCTATATATAAGTCAGTCAAAAGGGGTAGTAGTTGGTTGGTTAACCCACAACAACAGTTATGTTGCTAGTGTTGTCAAGTAGTACCTACTGTAATCTCTTCTTTTTACAAGCACTCAAAGGCTTCTTTCAAAGAGATGTTTATTTGAGTAACACCAAAGAACTGTCAGAAACTCATATTTTACAGTGCTTTGTGAGGTTTATACAAAAAAAATATTTAGGTCATAATATGGGAAAGGTCATCATTTTCTGCAGTCTATAAGGGCCAGGCAAGAATCAGATTTTCCCTTTAAGAGAGATACTGGTGTTGTTGCAATATGCAGTATGGTGTAGCAGTATGTTTCTGAGTAAATAAACAACAGCACCATTGGAATTAATCAAGGTTTTAAAATGTACAGTGTTTTCTTACATCTTATTAACACCAGCAATATACAATATCACAACCCCTTTTCTTTTGATGAAGACCTTTTGGTTCTTTGCTGGTTATAATCAATCAGATTATAAGTGACCTTCAGCAAAGGTACAGTACCAGTACTTTAAAGTACTAATGCTAGGACACCAGAATTACTGTTGAGCCCTCTTTAGGTGTCGTGGGCTAGTCGACGAAACACAGAGAATGGAATGTGCCCACTTGAAAACCCCAGAGATGTACTCATCTATGCATCTCCATTGGCTTCTCTCTGAACTAACAATATACAGTCTGAGTACTTCCCACTCCACCGGGGGACAAAGCAAAGCTGCCATCTTTCCCCACTACTGTCTGCTGTTGCTATTGAACTTCTGTCTATCTGTCTGCGTCTCTCACAAGGACTTGAGGGGATCAAGAGCACAAAGCATGTTTATATGCAGATTACTTTGTCTTATGTACCACAAACATGACTAATGGGAGTCTAGCTTGTGTACATTCTTCTTCATCTTGTGCTAGGCATGGGCTTATCCAATTTTAAATTTTACACCATATTCACCTAACTAATTAACAACTAGCTAAAATGTTTCCAGATACAGACCCAGCCTGTAATAGATGCAAGCAGACTCCTGCCTCTTTAATTCATATGTTCTGGTCCTGTCCCAAACTTACTACATTTTTGACTTATTTTTACTATCTTTTAATCTTTTTCTCAAATTTTCCACTTACTTATTGACCCCAACCCACGTATTGTAATATTTGGAATTTTACCTGTAAATACAGCCGGGCAGAAAACCCAATCTAATTCCATAGCTTTTGCGTCCCCATTGGCAAGGCATTTGATATTTTTTAACTGGAAACAAGCTGCCCCCCCTCTCACACACAGTGGATCAGGGTGGTTAGGCAACATCTTAAAATTGGGGAAAATTACATTTACACTAAGGGGCTCCAAAGACAAGTTTCATATGGTGTGGTTTCCCTTTGTGTTTTGAAAACTTTAACACCCAAGATTGGACATAGGTCACCATTTCCCACTCTTTTTATTTGTGTGTACATATACAGTGCCTTGCAAAAGTATTCAGACCCCTGACCAATTCTCTCATACTACTGAATTACAAATGGTACATTGAAATTTCATTCTGTTCGATATTTTATTTTAAAACACTTAAATTCAAAATCAATTATTGTAAGGTGACATTGGTTTTATGTTGGGAAATTTTTAAGAAAAATAAAAAAACTGAAATATCTTGCTTGCATAAGTATTCAACCCCTGTGCTGTGGAAGCTCCCAGTTTGCACCATGAAAGAAATTGCCCTAAGGAGGACACAATTACCTTACCATTGGCCTCCACCTGTGAACCATTAAAGTTGCTGTCACATTTTCTGGATAAAAAGTCCACTGTTGAAGGATCATTGGTAAAGCTGTGAATCTGAAGGAAAATGAAGACCAAAGAGCATTCTACAGAAGTTAGAGATAAAGTAATACAAATGCATAGATTAGGGAAAGGGTACAAAATAATATCCAAGTGTTTGGATATCCCAGTGAGCACAGTTGGATCAATAATCAGGAAGTGGAAGCTGCATCACACCACCCAGGCACTGCCAAGAAAAGGCCTCCCTCAAAACTCAGCGCTCAAACAAGAAGGAGACTTGTGAGAGAAGCCACAGAGAGGCCAACAATCACTTTGAAGGAGCTACAGAGTTCAATGGCTGGGAGTGGAGTAATGGTGCACCAGTCAACCATATCAAGAGCTCTGCATAACACTGGCCTGTATGGGAGGGTGGCAAGAAAGAAGCCGTTACTCAAAAAGTACCATCTGAAAGCACATCTGGAGTTTGCCAGAAAGCATGAGAGTGACCCAGCTGTAATGTAGGAAAAGGTTTTGTGGTCAGATGAGACCAAGATAGAGCTTTTTGGCCAAAACTCAAAGCGCTATGTGTGGCGCAAACCTAACACTGCCCATGCCTCAAGACACACCATCCCTACAGTGAAGTATGGTGGTGGCAGCATCATGCTGTGGGGATGCTTCTCATCAGCAGGGACTGGGCATCTTGTTACAATTGAAGGAAGAATGGATGGAGCAAAATACAGGAAAATACTGCAAGAGAATCTGCTTCAGTCCGCTAAAAAACTGAAGCTTGGGAGGAAATTCACCTTTCAGCAGGACAATGATCCCAAGCACAAGGTCAAAGCAACATTGGAGTGGCTCAAGAACAAAAAGGTGAATGTCCTACAGTGGCCCAGTCAAAGTCCTGATCTCAATCCCATTGAGAATCTGTGGCACTATTTGAAAATTGCGGTCCACAAACGTCGTCCAACCAACCTGAACAACCTGGAGCAAATCTGCCAAGAAGAATGGGCCAAAATCACTCCGACACTGTGTGCAAAGCTGGTACATACTTACCCCAAAAGACTTAAAGCTGTTATTGCAGCGAAAGGTGGCTCTACCAAATATTAATGTGTGGGGGTTGAATATTTATGCAAGCAAGATATTTCAGTTTTTTATTTTTCTTAAAAATATTTCCCAACATAAAACCAATGTCACCTTACAATAATTGATTTTGAGTTTAAGTGTTTTAAAATAAAATATCGAACAGAACGAAATTTCAATGTACCATTTGTAATTCAGTAATATGAGAGAATTGGTCAGGGGTCTGAATACTTTTGCAAGCCACTGTATATATATATATATATATATATATATATATATATATATATATATATATATATATATATATATAGACACACACACACACACGCACAGGTAGTAGACAAAAAAATGGAAACACCTGGGTAAATGAGGGATACAGAGTATATTGAAAGCAAGGGCTTCCACACAAGTGTGGTTTATGCGTTAATTAAGCAAATAACATCCCAGCATGCTTAGGGTCATGTATGAAAATGTTGGACAGGCCTGGTTGTCTATAATTATGGCTAGCATGGCTGCAAGAGGAGACCTCAGTGACTTTGAAAAAGGGGTTGTTAGGAAGAGTTTGGCAGGACTTCAGCGACCAAGACAGCTCAACTTATTTATGTTTCACGAGCAATGGTGTTTAAGGTGATGTTGATATGAAACTCTGAGGGAAAGACATCATCATCAAAGGACAACAGTGGCCAGAAGTGCACACTCCTGGATTGTGATATCTGTGCATTAATTCAAAGTGCAAGGCAAAACAGACAAGCAACTGATGAATCATCCTTCACCATGTTCTCGACAAATAGACGAGTGCATGTATGGTGCCAACCTAAAGAACTCTACAGCCCAGTGCTTGGTTCCATCAGTGAAGGGTTCTGGTGGTTCCGTAATGTTGTGGGGCACATTTTCCTGGCATGGTTTGGGTGCACTCCCTTAGAAGACAAGGTCAATGCTAATCACCACTTAATCATCTTCACCCCATGTTGCAGCATTTCTTTCCTGTCAGCGGGGAGGGAGGGGGTGTCTTTTAGGATGACAATGCCCCCATCCACAGAAAATGTGTGGTTGGCCAATGGTTTGATGAGCATGACACTGATGTTATCCACATGTCATGGCCTTCTCAGTCACCAGATCTGAACTGAATAGAGCATTTATGGGATATTCTAGAACGACGCCTGAGACAGTGTTTTCCACCTCCACCAACCAGGCTTGAGTTGATTGACTTTCTCGTGGAAGAATGGTGCCGCATCCCTCCTGCAGAATTCCAGAGGCAGTTAAACTCTATGCCACGGCGCATATATATATATATTTGTAGTCCGGTGAGAACACAGGACTACAGCTCCCAGAAGGACACATGCTGAAAAGCCCTAATTTAATTGTTTTATTAATTTATTATTGTAAATTAGAGCCACGTGGAGGGTATATGAAGAGAGCAACCAGTCTCTTCATGGCTGCTGCTATGTGGAGCCTCATTGATGGTGTTTTCAATCATAAAATACAAAAGGTACTGTGTGAAACCTCTTTGTTGTGTTTGTGTTCAACTCTTTTTTTTTTCAATGCGTTTGTTTCAGACAGTAAACAGCTTAGCTGTCTGGCTTCTTTAGAGTAGGTTCCTGATGAATGTTTAGTTAGTGCTCAAAAGGAATCTGTCTCAACTGCTGTGTGTTTCAATTACTGCCTAACACTGTGTTTTCTTTCTTTTCTGTTACCTTAAACTGAAAACTTAAAGATATTACAAGAAAAAGTACAAAATTGAGATGCACAATAACATGGTCAAACAATTCATGCTTCCTTGGCCTATTTATAAGCAGGCTTTGTTGTTGACCACACAGAGTCCCTTTTACCTATGCTCAATTGAGTTGGATGTACATTAATGTCTACCACAAAACAGAATAATGCACTTAACCATTTATTTACAATTTTACTGGTGGCAGACTGAATTTTTCAACAGCAACTCCCTGAGTTTTTTCTTTATTTTTTTTTCTATACCTTCTCAATTAGACCTATTACATTCTTGCACATAGACAGTTGTAGTCAACAGTTTACATACCCCAATGGAAAGGTATAATTTCTCAAACAAATAAATAATCATAGGAAAAATCTTTTGTAACAAGTGCTGCTTTTGTGGATGAGGGAAAAAAGAATTAGATGTCAACAGTTATTTATTTCTGCAATTTTTTTGGAAAACCCAAAATGCTAATTTTAAAAGTATTCATACCCTGGCAACCAGAATTCCCATTAATGTCAGCTGACCCTTGGGCTCATGGGAAGTGTAGTCTTTTAGAGAGTGAAGTAACAACTATGTTGCATTTACCTTTAAACATGAACAGTGATTAATTACATTTTATTTGACTCGCACCTTTTAAAGCACCTTCTAAAAACACTATGTGCCTAGTTTTTTTTTTTATCCCTAAAACTGCTGTGACATTACAGTTTACCAATCACGATGGACAAAATATTAGAACCCACCTGCATATCTGACACTGTAACAGAGAAATAATGCATCTTGGTTGTAAATCTCTCTCCTGACCTGTAAGGGTGCTGTGTAAAGGGAACAGTGTGCCCCCGGACTGGATGGTCTGACAATTAATTCCAGGCTAAGGTGCAAGTTGGCCATTTAGAAAGGAGGCGGAGCCATGATACACCAAGTCATTGCCCCATACGGGAAGTGATGTGGCAACCACGGATTGGAGGAAAAACGGTTGCACTCACTAACCAAGGGGACGTGACTGACGCTACAAAAGGGTACAAGGCTAAGCAATCTGTACCTTTCTTATGGTTGCGAGAGAACTGCTGAAGGAGAATAAACAGTAACTGTGAGTGTTTGTTTTGTCATTTCTAATTGAACTTGTTTGTTCTTATTAGATGGCTAACACGTACCAGGAACTTTCGCCAGCTTCAACCTGGACAGCACTTCACAACTGTACACAAATAAACTGTATTACCCCACTTGCATGTTAGCACTCACTCTGGCCTTCGTGTTTGTGTCTTTGTGTGTGCTTATACTGTGTTTATTATTTCGGGACTGTAACCCATGGTTTAAAACAATGCAACACACGTTGCTGTGTATTGCCTGGGAATATTATTTATGGTCACATATGACCTGGATTACAAAGGGGAACCAATAAAAAATTGTTTTGGACAATGATGCATTACATTACTTCTACATCTGCGCACTGCAAACACCTTCACAGCTCAAAACTACAGGTTCAAGCAACCTTCCTACACAAACAATGCATTCTGGACAATCCGTTGGTGTTAACGTTCTTTGACCCACTCCTATTGTAGCACCCCCAAAATAAATAATATAACCAGACTATGCCACATTATGTTTAAAGAAAATAAGGAATTCTGTTCTATTATAATTACCTTCTACTTCTATTGACACAGGTTCGAATCATCAATAAAGGGGGACAGCAACTAACGCACATCAAGGAGCACAGACGAGAAGTAATATGCAATTTGTTATTAAAAACAGGTTATATTCAAAAGTTGGCATTAGTATAGCACACCTCATTACTAACTAGAAAAATCAAAGTAGCACAGTAAAATAATGTGCATGACCAGTCCTTATTCAATATTGCACTTGCCTTGGCTAGATTGTTGGTAGGGTAGTGGTTCCAATCTCCTGCCACCCCAAATTTCAAAACTGCTCAATTATCCCTTTCCCCAACAGGGGGCGCCACTCCACCACTGAGTCCAAGCCAACATTCTTATAACACAGAGCCTTCCCCAGAGTCAATTAAGTGGAGAAAGAAACGTTTCAATCTACAACAGAGCAGGGCCTCCACTCTCGATCTAAAATAGGATATTGCACAAGACAGGTTTCCTGAAAAATAAAGCAAAGGATCAGTGCACTTCAAGACATTTGAATTCATCTGCTAATTTATACAATAAATTAAAATAGTATAGTAAAACCAGAGAGATCACTATTAATAGAATTGCTAATTAAAATTAGTCACAAACTCATATTTATAACCATATATCAATACACATATATCTACATCTATATATAAATATACAGTATAATCTAGTAGCAGATATAACCTAGCAGCATTATGTAGTTTAGCAACAGATACAGTCTAGCAGCATTATATAGTTTTAGCAACAGATACTATTTAGCAGCATTGTCTAGTGTAGCAGCCAAGTATAATCTAACAGCATTTGTAGCAGTAAAATACAGCCCGGCATCAATTTAATTCTGGCTGTAATGTAATGTAATCTTGAATTGCTTTAATCAGAAAACAGAGGACACTGGGGAAACACAGCAGCAGCTCAAAGTCAAACAGCCGTGTGTGTTTTTCTGATAACAAACAAGCTGAAACTCGGAGCAGCTGATTCAAATTCAGCGCCATTCTGAGACACAGGCGAGGGGAGGAGCCAACAGCACAGCAGAACAACGCAGTTAAACGAGGCAGTCTTCCCAGCGACAGTGAGTGGAAGTGACAGTGAGTGGGAAAGTACACAGCAGTTTAGAAGCAGTTTGAAAGCAGGTTGACGGCTGCAGAAGAAACTAAACTTCAAAAAAAAAACCTCAACATGGTCTTCAAGCCAATAATCTGTGACACCTGCTTGATGTGGGAAATCCGAGAAAACCCTGCGGAGCTAAACCAAATGTGCGTAAAGTGCCGCGCGATCCAGGATTTGCATAAACTAGTAAGTATGCTAGAAATGGAGCTGGAAGAAGTGCGACAGCAACAGGATCTTGAGGAACTGGCACACCCACAATTCACGGAAGTCTGCATCACCCCTAACAGACTGAAAGCCACCAGGGAGATAGAAGGTCAGAACAGCTGGGTTCAGGTAGGCAGAAGCAGGGAAAAAAAGAAACTTCGTCAAACACAACCACCAGAAATCAAAACAACCAACAAATTTGAGTCACTTCAGAACTTTGATGAGCAGAACCAACAACAAGAGAATGAATGGAACAACATCCCGGACCCCATTGACAGTGGTGACCAGACAGCAAAAAGAAGGGAGGTCATGATTGTTGGGGACTCCATATTGAGAAACACAGCAAGTTCAATTCGCAGTTTGGACCCCCTTACTACAACAGTGTGCTGCCTTTCGGGAGCCTCGGTCAAGCACATCACTGAGAACGTGGACAGGCTCCTAGAACGAACAGGAGACGACCCGGTAGTAGTCGTCCACATCGGTACAAACAACATTGGAAGAGACAGACCTGTAAAATCCCTGCAAAACAAATTCAGAGAGCCAGGAAGGAAACTAAAAGAGAAAACCAAAACTGTGATATTCTCTGGTGTACTACCGGCACCTTGCAAAGGACCATATGGACAGCTGGAAATAATTAATCAAAACGCATGGCTGAAGACGTGGTGCACACGGGAAGGCTTCACCTATCTTGATCATTGGACCACATTCTACAACGAGGACTATCTGTATAGACGGGACGGACTGCACTTAAATAACAAGGGAACCAGTCTACTTGGAGAAAAGATCCTCGAGCAGGTTCAGAAGCATTTAAACTAGAAAGGAAGGGGGGAGAAATCAACAAAAAAACAGAAGGGAGACCGCATCAAAACAAGAACAACAACTCAGGTAAGACAACCATTAAATGTATTTATCTAAATGCTAGAAGTATCAGAAACAAAATTCTAGAACTTGAAGCTACTGCACTAACAGGTAACTATGATGTGATAGGTGTTACAGAAACGTGGTTGTCTGAGAGTGATGGGGACGAATATAATATTTGTGGGTATACACTGTATAGGAAAGACAGGCAGGACAGAAGAGGAGGAGGGGTAGCGCTATACATAAGAAACAGTCTTGAAGCCCAGGTGTTAAACCTGGACAAAGAAAATAAAACCGAATCAATATGGGTCAGAATAATGGACAAAAATTCAAAGGGCATAATAATAGGAGCATGCTATAGACCGCCAGATTCAGACGGTGAGCAAAATAATCTGTTATACAATGACATTAGAAATGCATGTAGCAAAGGAGAAGCCATACTAATGGGGGATTTCAACTTCCCCCAAATAAAATGGGAAAACCTGGTGGGTAGCACGAAGGATGAAATAGAAATGGTGGAAATGACAAATGACTGCTTCCTAACACAATTTGTCAAGGCACCGACTAGAGGGGAGGCATGCCTTGATTTAGTCTTTTCAAATAACGAAGATAGAATAACTAAAACAGAGGTCAGAGAACCACTAGCAAACTCAGACCACAACATGGTCTCATTTGAAGTGTTTTTTAAAACCCCAAAAGTAATGACTAAAGCTAAGGTTTACAATTTTAGAAAAGCAAACTATGAAGGTATGAAACAGAGACTAACAGAAGTAGATTGGAGTAAAATAGAGAAAACATCCACAGAAAAAGGATGGCTGTTCTTCAAAAATGTAGTACTAGAGGCGCAAAACAATTACATCCCTAAAGTAGACAAATATAAATGTAAAACTAAATTGCCAAAATGGTTTAATAGATCAATTAAAAAAAATATTCAGCGAAAAAAGGCACTTTACAGAGCATTAAAAAAGGACCAAAAAGAAAGTACGCAGAAAGAGTACACAGAACTGCAAATGCAAGTCAAAAAGGAAGTTAGAAAGGCCAAGAGAGAAATAGAAATGAACATTGCTAAGGGAGCTAAAACCAATTCCAAAATGTTTTTCCAATATTACAACAGCAAGAGAACATTCAAAGAGGAGATTAAATGTTTAAGAGATACAAATGGCAAAATTGTAGATGAAGAAAAAAAAATAGCAAATATATTAAATGATTACTTTTCACAAGTTTTTACAAAGGAAGATACTGACAACATGCCCCACATGTCATCCAGTTCCTATCCAGTTTTAAATAACTTTAGCATAACTGAGGCAGAAGTGTTAAAGGGACTAGGAGCTCTTAAAATAAACAAATCCCCTGGGCCGGATGAGATCCTCCCAGTAGTACTCAAAGAAATGAAAGAAGTAATTTACAAACCGCTAACCAAGATCATGCAGCAGTCTCTTGACACAGGGGTGGTACCGACAGACTGGAAAATTGCAAACGTAATACCGATCCACAAAAAGGGAAACAAAACTGAACCAGGTAACTACAGACCAGTAAGCCTGACTTCTATTATATGCAAACTTATGGAAACTATAATAAGATCCAAAATGGAAAATTACCTATATGGTAACAGGGTCCTGGGAGACAGTCAACATGGTTTTAGGAAAGGGAGATCGTGTCTAACTAACTTGCTTGATTTTTTTGAGGATGCAACATCGATAATGAATAATTGCAAAGCATATGACATGGTTTATTTAGATTTCCAGAAAGCTTTTGACAAAGTCTCGCACAAAAGATTAATTCTCAAACTGAACGCAGTTGGGATTCAAGGAAACACATGTACATGGATTAGGGAGTGGTTAACATATAGAAAACAGAAAGTACTTATTAGAGGAAAAACCTCAGAATGGAGTGTGGTAACCAGTGGTGTACCACAGGGATCAGTATTAGGTCCTCTGCTATTCCTAATCTACATTAATGATTTAGATTCTGGTATAGTAAGCAAACTTGTTAAATTTGCAGAAAACACAAAAGTAGGAGGAGTGCCAAACACTGTTGCAGCAGCAAAGGTCATTCAAAATGATCTAGACAAGATTCAGAACTGGGCAGACACATGGCAAATGACATTTAATAGAGACAAGTGTAAGGTACTGCACGCAGGAAATAAAAATGTACATTATAAATATCATATGGGAGATACTGAAAATGGAGAAGGAATTTTGTTGACTCAGAAATGTCTTCATCTAGACAATGTGGGGAAGCTATAAAAAAGGCTAACAAGATGCTCAGATACATTGTGAAAAGTGTTGAATTTAAATCAAGGGAAGTAATGTTAAAACTGTACAATGCACTAGTAAGACCTCATCTTGAATATTGTGTGCAGTTCTGGTCACCTCGCTATAAAAAAGATATTGCTGCTCTAGAAAGAGTGCAAAGAAGAGCGACCAGAATTATTCCAGGCTTAAAAGGCATGTCATATGCAGACAGGCTAAAATAATTGAATCTGTTCAGTCTTGAACAAAGACGACTACGTGGCGACCTAATTCAAGCATTCAAAATTCTAAAAGGTATTGACAGTGTTGACCCAAGGGACTTTTTCAGCCTGAAAAAAGAAACAAGGACCAGGGGTCACAAATGGAGATTAGACAAAGGGGCATTCAGAACAGAAAATAGGAGGCACTTTTTTACACAAAGAATTGTGAGGGTCTGGAATCAACTCCCCAGTAATGTTGTTGAAGCTCACACCGTGGGATCCTTCAAGAGGCTGCTTGATTCTGTGATCAATAAGCTACTAACAACCAAATGAGCAAGATGGGCCGAATGGCCTCCTCTTGTTTGTAAACTTTCTTAAGTTCTTATGTTCTTATGTAAGGCAGGGAACAGGGAAAAGACTCCGCTGATAAGTTATAATAAAAAGTAACAATAACTCAATGAAAAGGTGCTACTGCAGTTTAAACACCATGCACCACAACAAAACACTTAGCTGGTGGATAACGACCCACAACTCCCAGTCCAGCGTCTTGGGAAGCTCTCTCTCTCAAAGTGCTTGTGCTTTTTACTTCTCTCCAATCAACTTCAACTCCTCACGTCCCGATTTCTCTTTAGTCTCGTACTGCTGCCAACAACACCCCATATTCCTCACATCCTGGTCCCGTGCCGCTACCTGCAACACTCCGATCTCCTTCCTTGCTTTGGTCTTGTATCTGTTTTGCTCTTTTCTCTATCCCCGCATTCTGCTTTCTCCCTATCTTGTTTCTGCCTATCTTTCTTTTCTTTCCGCTTTGTTCTAACTTCGTCTTCTCACTTTGTTTTCTGAACTGCTTATCCCGAGTCCCTTTTTTTCGTTTCTCCTCTGTTTTCCATTCTACCTTATTTTATAGTGCACAGCTGATTAAATTATTGTCCACACCTGTGATCCAAACAGTGATTTTAAGCGGTAGACCCCGGTAGCGTTGCCATAGGAACAGCTAACACTTAGCGTGTACGAAAACGTAAAAACGTGCTTCATTTAAATTAATCATTCCAACAAAACATTGAGAAAAAA
Organism: Polyodon spathula; assembly: GCF_017654505.1. Classification (NCBI taxonomy): domain Eukaryota; kingdom Metazoa; phylum Chordata; class Actinopteri; order Acipenseriformes; family Polyodontidae; genus Polyodon; species Polyodon spathula. The sequence continues at coordinate 33,316,864 of NC_054537.1, read as the reverse complement.
AGGAAAAATAAATAAAACATTCTAAAAAAAATCACAACAATATAATTCAATAAATCACATACACCTTTGTCACCCGTGACACTATGTTCAATTTAGACTTTGGAGTTCTAGGAACCACCTTGTTACCATTCCTCTCCTTCTTCTCCTTCATCCATTTTAAAGGAGAATGGTCAGTAATAAGTGTGAATTCCCGGTCTAATAAATAATACTTTAGCCCAACGGACCGCCAAACACTCTTTTTTTCAGTTACTGCGCACCCAGACTCCTGCAGTAGCAACTTTTGACTCAGGTACATAATTGGGTTGTTCTTCCTTATTAGTAATTTGGGAGAGGACTGCCCCAGTCCTTACTTCTGATATGTCAGTTTGCACAATAAATGGTTTTGGGAAATCTGCTCAAATCACTGCACAAGATATCTATGATCTTATAAAATGCTTGCTGCGTAATATAAGTCCAATTTACCTTGTTCGGAGCTGATTTCTGTGCCAGGTCCGTAAGTGGAGCTGCAATTGAGGAGAAGTCAAGCACACACAGTTGGTAGTAACCTGCTAAACCCATCAGTTTAACATTACCTCCCACAATGTAATCCAAATATTTAGCCTTGTTAAGTCCCACATAGCACTTTTCAGGTGTGGCAGTTCAAGATGCCTCTCTAAGACTTTGTAAAACAGCATCCACTTTAGTAAGGTAATCCTCCCATTGTTCTGAGAATATGACGCGTTGTCAATACAACATTTAGCTATATCAATCTCTGGACTTTATCCATTAGGTGCTCAGAAAAAAATTGAGGGAGAACGAAGAATCATTTAAAAAATTAGATTCTTTATTTAAAATCCATGATGTCAAATCAGAGACCTATAGAGACCTCGGAAAAATATATCAACATTTCAGCGTTTAGCCTTTATTAAGACAATTAAGGTGATTGAAAACACAGTTGTATTTTTTACTATATTTTTTAGATGGTAAAGATGGTACAGAAGACATTTCATTTTCATTTCATTGTCTAATTAATCAATAGATCTGCTTAATTAAACAATTATCCATTTAATGATATTGTATACATTTTCTTTTGTACAGAATTTTTATTTTAAGTGAAAATTCAAAACAACAGTATTATAAGACAGGGACAGAAAAACCGTCATCATACTTCAAATAACTATAAAAAAAAAGACTTAAAATCAAATTCATCGTTTAAGCCTTTTGGTTTCAAAGTCTCCAAAGTATAAATCCAATATGTCTCTCTTTTTAATAATATTTGATCCAGATGACCTCCCCTTGTGGAAAGAGTTACTTTCAATATTCCCGTAAATTGTAATGAGGAGATGGGGTGGGTGGATTTGGCAAAATGTAAAGCTGCAGGATAACTTGGATCTTTCCTTTTGATAGAGCTCTTATGTTGCAGAGTTGTTTTTCCGACACATCAAACCGCACGGGCATTTCAGAATATAGATTACATGGGTAGTAATACAATTGATAATTTGACGGATGGGCTATTTATTTCCTGTATAAAGGTGATGAAAATAATCTATTTTATGTGTGTTATTACATTGAGCACGCCTCCCACATTTATGGTTACCAACTGGGGGAGGGAGCCGTGTAAAAAAACAACATTAATTCATGTTCTACAGTTTGCATATTATCTACTACTTTACCCTTAATGTTTTGCCCTCGTCTAAGAGACAATGTTTTTTTTTTGTTTGTTTTTTTTTAAAATCTTGATTTGAGCTCTTTGAACTACCTGTCATGTATAACCTCTTGCCATAAAATGCTCTGCCAAAATGACAGCAAATGTTTTCTGGAAATCAGCATTTGAAGTACAGATGCTCTTAATACGGAGTAGCTGTCCAACAGGAAGATTAGGTTTTAGATGTTTCGGATGTTGACTATTAGCTAATAGTAATGTATTTTGAGCCATAGGTTTTCAATAAGGAACAATTTTTAAAAAGGGAAAAACCTTTATAATTGAGAGATCTAAATAATGTACTTGCTCTCCACTATGCTCAATTGTGAACTGTAGATTACGGATAACATAATTTACAAAAGTAAAAAACTCAAGTAATTGTTGTTCATTTGCCTTCCAAATCACAATTGTCTTGATAAAGGCTAAATGCCGAAGCGTTGATGTATTTTTCCGAGGTCTCTATGGGTCTCGGAGTTGACATCGTGGATTTTAAACAATAAAATACTTGATTTTTTAAATGATTCTTCGTGCTCCCTCAATTTTTTTCTAATTTATATTTGCCTACAGGATACGGAATGAAAGTTTAAGCAGAGATTGTGATGCGTTGATTTACTATTGACTGTCCATTAGGTGTTGAAATGAAGCCGGAGCTCCATGCAAACCAAATGGCATGACTTTGTGAAAAACCACTGGGAGTTGCAAACGCTGTCTTCTCATTTGACTCCTTACTCAGAGGAATCTGCCAATGCCCTTTTGTGAGATCGAGAGTAGTCAGATACCTAGCTTTACCTAACCTCTCGATAAGCTCGTCAACCCATGGCATGGGAAGCGTGTCAAATTTGGAGATGTTATTTAAGTGCCTGAAATCATTGGTTTTGGAACCATCACTATGGGACTGTTCCAGGGACTTGAAGATTCCTTGATGATATCTAACCAGCACATTGCCCATGTCCTTCATTACATCCTCCCTCTTAGTCTCTGGAATTCTGTAGGGACGTACCTTTACTCTGACTCCAGAAGTGGTCACTTTTGCATGCTGAATTACTGATGTCCTACCTGGCAAAGTAGAAAATTCATCCATATTTTGTGAAACTAATGCATTTACTTCTTGGGCCTGCTTTTCACTTAATTCAGGACCAAGATTCATGGTATTAGTTGAATCTGCCTTTTAAACCTTCATGTTCAGTCCAGGGCTTCAGTAGATTTATATGGTAAATCTGTTCAGTTTTTCATCTATATGTCTGTCTCACGTTATAACTGACCAGGCCTACTGCTTCGATCACCTCGTATAGTTCTTGCCAGTCCATGAACAGTTGACTCTCGGGAGTCAGAACTGAAACCTATACTCAATCTCCCGGCCTAATACTACAATTTTAAGCTGATTTATGGGCCTGTCTTCCTTGAGACTGCTCCAAATGCGATTGGACAATAGGGGTCACCCTCTCAATTTTCTCCTGCATTTGCATTACATGCTTGTGACAGAGACAGAATGACTTTTGGTGATAAATCTCTCTCCCGACCTGTGAGGGTGCTGTCTAAAGGGAACAGAGTGCCCTGGACTGGATGGCCAGACCATTCATTCCCAGGGTTAGTCAGAAGATGGCTATCTAGAAAGGGAGCAGAGCTACGGTACATTAAATCATCGACCCAGAAGGGAAACTATGTGACAGCCGCGGATTGGAGGACCAGTTGTAATTGTTAACCAAGATGGCGTGATTGACTGTATATACGGAGATGTAGTGAGGTGATCTGTTCCTTTGTTATGGTTAGCACTAAACCTGAAGTAATCATGAGTGCTTTGTTTGTTTTGTAGTGTCTAAAAACTGTTTCTTGTTGTTATTATATGGCTAACACGATCCGAAGCTGTCGCTAAAGGCCAGTACCAAACCCGGACAACATTGCACTTGCGTCACGATTAACTGTATTTGCACACGAGCAATATAGCACTCACTGTGGACTTGGGTTTGTGTTTGTGTTACGTGTGGGTGTGAAAGATCGGGACTTTATTATTTCAGGACCAACTCGCGGATTACAATAAAGCAATACAGACCACTTTATTACTTATCATTGTTATTATTTACTGCTGTTTTGCCATCAGGCACTTGGACTAAAACATAAAACACAATTGCATCTGGATTATTATTGTCTGTTTGTTTATTGATCACTTACATGTCTGTGCGTTCGAAGGGAGCTTCAATTATGGGCATTGACTTCAGGGCTGCTCGTAAATGTGGACAGGGACTTGCATGTTGACACTCAGGACAAGATTTACAAAACTGTTCTACGGATTCCCAAACAATAAAAGTGCTGTAAAATTCTCTGCAATGTTTTTTTTCCCCCAAAGATGTGCACCAAATAAATGGTTGTAAACTAATTTAAGTTTTAGTAGGATGTTTTGGTAGGATTTACTGTTTTGGTAGGACTTAGGAACCAACAATTGCTTCACCCGGTTACCATTAATAAGGGTGTTTCTGTACAAAAAAATATTTTTAATGCTGTTCTTGCAGATTCTCTACCAGTACACTGTTTACAGAAACCACTCTCTGTCTCACAATTACTAATGTGGGGTCTCTCTCTTGATCTCTACCAAACTGGTTTAAATGAGTCACACCACTTCTCTGAACTTATTCCCTCAGTTATCTGTATCCCCTCCAGCTTCATTTAGGATTTCTTCTAAATTACACTGGGTACTAACCCCTTTTTTCCAATTTGCTAGCCTCCCCCAGCAAAACAGTACTCTGTTGCAGCCCTTTCTTTTTCTCTTTGCAGTTGCTGTCAACAGGACTTAATCCCTACATTGGATTTCCATCAGCTAAACAGATCAGGGTCAATGAATGGGAACAGGCTTTCAAAGATCTCTAGAAGGTTTAATTCCACCTCATCATTTAACTCAGGGTAGTCCAATTCTCCATTAAATTGAACCAGGTCTGAGAATCTTGGAAAATCTCTGCCCAGAATTACTTGATGGGGCAACCTGAGGATAACACCTACCTCACTACTTGCTCAGTGTCCCTGTAAGAGATCTTGATGTTAGTGGTAGAGTAATATTTTACATCCCCATGGATGCAAGTAATTCCAGTCTTAAGACGAAATCAGGAGCTACCAGCGCCTCCTGAATCAAGAAGAGGTTTAGCTTTTGTCCCATTCACTATCATGGTGACAAGAAAGGACCAAGATATCCATGGCCCAGTTATACTACCAGAAAAGTATTCCCCAGTATTGCACTGCATAGGCTTGTCACTCTGTTGGCAGTATTTGGCTATATGCCCTATCTTGTTGCACCTGTAATATTTGTAATGTCAATAATCATTATTACTAGCTCCTTGAGCATTGCTCCCCAGACCAGTGTCTGTTAATTGTCTCTTCATGGTCTGTGACCACTCTTCAACCCCTCCCCCCTTATAGGAATAAGGTTCCTACACATTCTGGGCATGGGGTGAGGTCTCCAGGAGGTAGGAGTCGTTTGTGGACTTGAGTCCGGTGGTCTGGGGCTGCTGTGAATTTTCTTTCAGGATCAACACTGGCTACTCCTGAGTACATCATTACTGCACAAAAAAGTGTCTTAGAAGAAAAGTTCAAAGTAAACAGTGATTGCCCATTCTAATCTAGCAAGACTGCATAATTGAAAAGCTTATATTAAGTTTACACTATGATGTACTGTATTATTAGTCTATTTCTATGTATTTTTGGATGTTTCGCTTCCCTGTTTATAATCTCTCGGGCTCATGGTAAAACGAGTATGATGGAATAGTATTTCTGGCTTTTTTTCTTCTTCTGTGAGTCTCGTTGTATTGCCACCCTCGAAATATAGCGGTTTTATATAAGACTCCCGTGTGATATATGCAAGTGTGTGGTGTATTTTCTGGATCTTTGCAACTTGGCAGGTAACCTGAGTCCCTACCTAAGAAAAATCCTGGTGGCGCTCCTGGCTGTATTGACCTCGGGGTCAATACAGCTCCTGGCTGTATTGACCTGTTGGCTAAATGGATCAGATCAAATATTTGTGAGAACAGGGCCAGGGTGCTGCTAAGCACCCACGCATTGTGTTTTTGTGCCGTGACAGCTGTAGTGACGAATGCTCTGGTCAAGGTAGTAGGCCTTTTGGACGTCGCCGGTGAGGAAGGGGGCCAAAATTCCTGCCCACTTGGCTGGTGGCCATCCTTCTCTGGTCACTGTCCTCTCAAACACTACTAGGAATGCGTCAGTGTCGTCACTGGGCATCATTTTCTGTAGCATATGGCTCAACTTAATGGTGCTCACGGGTTCGGGGTGTGTGCTGACCTATGCATTATAAGTAGCCGCTCTTCTCGAGCTTCTTGAAGCTGCTCCAGCATTCCCCTAGTGGTGTTGTCATGTATCCATTTTTTCTCTGGCTAATCCCAAACACAATTCAAAAGATAGTGTCCGGATAGTTTACAACTATTTACAAACCAGGTTATCTTCAATGGCTGTATAAAACCAGCACTTGAGGTTCTTCATACAGAAGATGACAAAGGTGAATTATAAGTTCTACTCCCCCTGGAGTGTTTAGAACTCTTGTTATTATTTCAGTCCATTCATTTATTTCCCTTCATCCACAGGAAAAACATTAGAGAGCACACAGGTAAGCATCACTTTCCTCTATCCACAGAAAGATTGTGGTTTATCAGCAGGTGTGGTTCCTTTTCAGGTTTCTGGAGACACTTTTAACCATTTTAACACATTGTTTAATTATATTTTATTTGACTCACCCCTTTTAAAACACCTTCTAAAAACACTATGACCCTGGTTTTTAACCCTAAAACCGCTATGACATTACAATTTAAAAATCGCTATGGACAAAATATTAGAAACCCCTACTGTTTCTTAAACCATGACCTGTTACAGTATATACACTATGTATGTCAAGAACAATGCAATACAATGTTTCCAAGTTCAAAGAAATGTTTGTATAGTTTCAATATCAGGGCTTAGAACAAGTTTATAATATACAGTGTTTTAGCTGGACTTGTTAAGTTAATATGTTCCAGGCTGAGGAGGACATATTAAAATGGATTGTGTAATTGAGGGTTATTTGGCTGTAATGAATCTCTTGCTAAACATGTTTCAATAAATCGTGAGATTTTCTGCATGAGTCCCCCCCCCCACACACACACATTTTTAATTAATTAAATATTAGATAGTAACATAATTGTCTTTTCTGCTGATATTTTCAGAGAAACTGTGCTCCTCTTGGGAGCGGCAGTACAAAACTGATAATTACATTAAATATACATAGACAATAAAGAGTGTGTTTACATAACTATACCCATAAATATCTGATTTAGCCGACATTGTTCTTGGGCCTCTTTTAAGCTGCTCTCCGAGGAATGCGATTTTAATGACATGATGGTTTAAAATATGTTGCTCAGTCTTGTTCCATATTTAATTAACTTTCCTTTTTTTAACATGTGATAGTGTAGAGACAATAACAAATAGCTCTGAACAGAGAAGGGAGCTCTGATACATGAGCGAGCCCTTGTCATGCTTTGTGAACCATTTACAATACAAGATATGCAAAGAAGAGGAGGCAGCCAGGGAATTTCAGGGTCTCTGAGGGCTCCATTATGAGCCATTTCATAGCCTACCAATAAGGGAAAAAGAAAAACTCACATTAAGAAACAAAGTGCTTATTGAGCATCCAGACCTGACAAAAACAAGATGTGTCATAGATTATTTGGAATGCAAGGACCCTGTAGAAGGCAACCAGGCTGTCTACATTATGCTTTCAAGAAATACATTCTAGCAAATTATCAATAGATTCCCTGGCTTTCAAGTGTCTACCTTTGTTTTTTGCTCATTGTATGTGGAAACATATTTTTCTGATGTAGTCAGTTCTATTTATATGTCAGTTTTTTGTTGGTGTGGTTTTTTTTTTTTTAGTTTTAAACATGAACCCTTTATTATGAAATGCAAATACATGCTTGTTATTATTTCCCTTGGTACTTTCTTAATATTAAATTTAAAATTCATGCACCACAAATAAATCACATCAATTAACCCCAGTTTATCCCTCATTTACCTTTTTTGTTAGCTGTTGCTACTTAAAAGCAATATCTCAAGCCTGCTTGTTAGAAAATAGCAGGGAAAGGGAACAATGATAATTCCCTTTTTTTTTAAAAAAAAAAATAAGAGTGCTTTCCTCTTACTTACACTTTCTCTCCCATAGACAAAAAAGTTCCAACTGCTCCTGGGGAGGAAAAAAACCCAAAACTGTACTGTTGTTACTGTAGACTCCCAGTGAACTGGCCCTTCTAGTCATCACCATTAACACCATTATCTTTAGTCAACTGGGAGACAGTAGAAGGGTTATGATATTTTTTCAGTGACTATCTTAGGCAGTCTTCTTGCTTTCTACAATGCTAAATATATCTCAGATTGAATATGAACAATGCTGCTGCTATCATTCAAATAAATGCATACTAAAAGCAGCTGTAGAAACCAAACTTCAATATAATTATTTTTTTGAGAAGTTTATCCAACATTTACAGTAGTACCTGTGTATTTTCATAAAGACTAATATTGCACAGATTGCGATCACTACTATGAATATTAATCTGAGCAGGGTCCTGTCCAAACTGGTCTGGATTTCTGAGAATGACCTGGGCCAGGTACGGATATTACCTTCTAATGGCATAGCATTTCTTCATTATTCACGAATTATAGGGATCATTATGCCCCCTTCCTCTCTGATCCTGGGCACCTCAGATGCCAACTTGTAATTCACGGAACAGGAACAAGGGCTGCATGGAGGAAGAACCTCTGGAATTGAGAAGAGGAGAGAAGGGTTTCCCCTTGGCTCACGACCTCCAAGACTGGGAAGCAACTATTACTTCCCCCAAGGGGAACCTAGAGGGTAGAGAACAGAGAAAAGAAAGAGAGTTAGGATAGATTGGGCTGGGGGTACCGTCTGGCTCACGGAGAACTTTCCTGGCAGAGGACGAGGCCAGCGTGACTTGGCCTCTAAGGTTGGGAAGTGAGCTTCACTGTCCCCCAAAAGAGGACCTCCTTTTATTGAGCGCATCAGGCCAGTCAGAGACTGAAGAAAAATTGGCATTGAGAGGCTAAATGGGTTTTAGCGCTGACGTGCACTTTTAATAAACACAAAATCAAAACAAACAAAACAGAAACAAACACCTAACTCCGTTTTGGAGCTCTGACTATAAACAGACAGGTCCCTGATTAACACACAGGACGGCTAAGCTGTTTAGCTGACACAAACACAGAAACTTTCCACGGGCTTCACACAATACCTTTCTTTGAAACGACTGCTCTCTCTCTCTCTCTCTCTCTCTCTCTCTCTCTCTCTCTCACACACACACACACACACACACACACACACACACACACACACACACACACACACACACACACACACACACACACACAGTCAGGCTCTTCACTCAGCAGCCTTGAGCAGACTGGCAGCCTCTCTTAAGTACCCTGCACCTGACTCTAATTTACAATTACCACCAGGTGCAGGGGATAACTAAACAATAAAACAATTAAAACCCTTAGCCCATTCACCAAAACGTGCATTCTCACATGTTTTAGCAGGGAGGAATTTTAACCCCCTCCCTGCTATCTTACACAGTATATATATATATATATATATATATATATATATATATATATATATATATATATATATATATAAAGCATGCAAACAGTAGCAGGTGCTCAATTACAGCAGGACAATGAATTAGAATAGGCTGCTTACCACCGATGACTTCACTAACTGGACTCTACAGGAAAAGCATAAAAGGTGAGAGCACACTTGGTAGTTTTGCAGTACAACTTTAATTAATCCATATATGTTTGACTGTTATTGTAGTCCATACAGAAGTTTTACAGCTTGATGATGTGGGGAGGAATCGCCTTTAATATGGTTCAGATTGAGGGCAACCTTACTGCTCAGCGGTACATTAACAAAGTCTCTGAGGCAACAGTTTTTCCATTCCTGCAAGCCAGTCCGTAAGTGTTGATTTTCTAGCAGGACAATGCAAGTTCCCATATTGACTTATTGGTAATGACAGCAATCATCCTATGCCTAGCCCTTTCATACTCTAAAAACGTTCACCTACAATCCAGCATTTTCTAGACTTTTCCAGAATTAGCTTCTGCATTATCACATTGAAATTTCTAGCACCTTGTAGACAATACAATGCTAAAAAAAATGCTGAAATACATAACTGTAGACATCTGTTTCTTGTAACTTTTTTCCCTCATCCACGTAATATAGCAGAAAAACAACTTAGATCACACGTTGAGAAATTACCAAGCTATTTTAATGATACAACACAATTTTTATAAAGACTTGAATCACTAAAGCACAACCTTCCTACCTTCCTTTATTTTGTATGGATGTAAAATCCTTGTACCCAAGTGTCCCTCATAAAGAAACTTTAGAAGCTTGTCAAAAAGCACTAGATAATAGACTAGTTAAATCAATACCAACAACAGAGGTGCTGAACATGATCAACGATGTTTTAGAAAACAGTTATTTTACATTTGTTGATAACACTATGTAACACAATTTGTGTTAGTGAGTGGGTAGTAAGTGTTATTTCCTAATTGCTTATGCCTCAAAAGTATAGAAAATGGCTATTATTCCCCACAAACTTTGCAACTCATAAGAATGATGAAATACAGTGCGGTGATCCTGGGGACTTCAACAGGTTTTGAGAAGGATGTGTTTGCACCTCATTGCTTCTGAGCGAGGGTTAATAAGGGCCTACTCTTAAACTGCAAAACAAGTACTGTAATTATTTCTCTTAGTAAAGTAAAAAAAAAAAAAAAAATGGCAGAGTATTTGTTTTAGCTCTGCACAATTGTGACTGAAAGAGCTCAAAATAAGACTTAACCAAGCCCTACCTTTTTCAACAAATTTTGTTGTAGTTTCATTACTCTAAAATCTATAACAGACTTAAGCACTTGCAGAGATGAATATGCTTTATGAAGAAGTGACTAAGAATAACCACAGGATTTAGGCGCTTAAGGATTTTTTTTTACATGCATCTAAAAATAAACATGCTTTATGAATAAGGCCCGCATTCACTTATTGCTATTTAATCATTTAAAAAAGAAGTAACCAATTGTTGATTGCTACACGTTCTGTAATACATGTTTTACTAACCCTCGTTTAGTGAGTGACTGCCTATCTAATGCTACGTCAGAAAAATTGGAAACGTGAAAACTTAAAATCATTTCACCAGCTTGCTCTCTAAACCGTGAGGAGTTAATTGCTCATTGATATCCTGGTATACTTAACACATCTCATTAAATGTTAACTTTAAAGTGGAGTTTGGGGACAGGAGTCGGAACTGCTCTCCTGCTTCTTTTGTACTTCCTATCAAAGCTGCCTGCCTGTTTAAGCCACATCACTATCTGTATTCCTTCTATATTCCTTCTCTTGATTTTTTCTTTTGCATATGTTGTAGGAAACTCCCCTGCCTGATTCTTCTCAAAATATCTTATTCGTTTTCCATGTGAGTTCACTTTTTCTAATCCAAGCAGACATGATAGTAGCAAACCGCTAATAGAATGGTTGGCATTTCATCTCTCTAGACATCAGAATGGGGCACGCCTTGCTGCAACACTGGAACAATTAACAAATGACGTTCCAGCAGCTCATCTTCTATACAGATCACCAAGTCACTTCAGCCTGAACTTCAACTGCCGCTGCAGTTTTTTCTGCATCCACTCCTCTGCCCCACTCAAACATTTCAGTCCCCCGTCTCCCCCGCCATAGCAACCCAGCTAGCCACTGCTTCAACTTAAATTCCAACTATCAACATCCCAGAATTAAACCTCACTTCAGCTTCTCAGTTTGCAGCTGCTATTCGCCGTCGTGCTCTTTCCCCTCAATTTAACTGTCAAATAATTGAAGATCACTAAGTTTCAAAGTCTGGTACCTTCAGCAGCTCCAATCCCTCTTCAGGTTCCCCTTTTCCATCACCTCATATTCAACTAAACGCATCACTCTCCAATCTACTCTCATCTGCAAGAGAATACATGTCATCAGCCCTTTCTCCATCTACCAGGTTCTCCTACGCTAAAGCAGGTCTCTCTCCCCAGTACTATACCCGCAAACATTCAGGATCGGCGCAGCCTCATCAGCACCAAAAGCCAATGTTAGTCATCACCTTATAAAAACTATGGGTCGCTGGTCATCAGCAGCAGTCCACTCCTACATTCGTTCTCTTCCTACAGACATCTCAACATCTCACCAATCAATAGCTAGTATGCCCGGAGTAGGGGCACCCTTCCCGCCAGGACCACCAGAGGTTTCCTCCTAACAGAGGGTTTTTTCTCTCCACCGAGCAGAGGGTTGCACGTAGCCCGTCTTACTAACCATCTCTCTTTGTCTTTGTTTGTCCTTCTTCTCTGTTTTTTGTTGCGCATTGGCACTCTGCCTTTTGTTTGTCTTCACAGGTGCGGTGCTTGCGGGGAGCCGGTGGTCCATCCTTTTGGGGGGTTAGTGAGTCTCACTTTCTTGGCCTTCTCAGCTGCAGCAACACATGCCTTTGTTCAAAGGGGGGTCCTCGCAGCTAATGCGCAATTTCTTGTCTCACCCAGAGACTATTGTTTTTCTCTCACTGTACCAGTAGGATTGATGGTCTTCTACAGTTCTTAAATACTAAAACCAAATACTAACATAACTCTATCTTTCAGATACCCCTGCGGTCGCAGTGCCTGGCCATGGAGGACTTGCCTCACCTCTCTGAGGGTGGCTTCTGGAGACAGGGATTCTCTTTTCTTCCTTTTTTCCAGGTTATGAACCTTTTTGTCCTTTGAGGGCATGGCGCAGTACACAAGGCCGTGCCTCCAAGGATTCTCTGCCGAGTCAGAGGATTTCTATTTTTTCAGAGGTCCTGGAGGCCCATGGGGCTGACCTCCGCAGTTCTTGTGGTATAAAGTCCGGACCCCATCCTTTGACCTGGCCTGCAGGCCAATAGCAGTTCAAAACAAGCAATCCTGGCCCGCAGGCCATCATCTCAAGCATTCCTGGCCTGCAGGCCATCATCACTCTCTCAAGGCTAAGCCTCTAAATACTAACCCTCTTCATGCAGCACTAGCTTCTGCCTGTGAAATGGTAACTTAAAAATCGCATTAGACTCAAGAAGTAAAAAAAAAAAAAAAATCTCCTTTAAGGAGAGGAGATCACATCTAGCCACAGACTTTGTTTTGAATTGAAGTAACGATTCCAAAGTAAAATCCCACATTGGTGCATTGCCCAAGAAGATACCAAATTAAAAACCACCACTACCGTATTTAATGTGGTTGTTTGTATGTGTGTCTCTTCTGTAGTTCTTTCCCACATTTAAATGGCTACAATATATACGCACAATGGGACTAAAATTGTTTTTCCGTTGTTTTTTTCTTTCCTGTTAAAACATTTTTATTTCATCCTGAACAAGAGGCTTCAATCAGAATTTGCATTTTTAAGACTCCTCTGATTAACCTTTTCAAAAACCTCTCTCCTTTCTTATGTTGAGAGTTAAGAGCTGCCTGATTCTCAGAGTGTTAATGGCTCTACTTCCCTGCTCCAATGATTCTGAATCATTTGAGAAACGGTCTCCTAACTGCTTGAGAGCTCCACAGCTACACTTCTGGGGACTAAACTGCAAAACTTCACATTGCTTTTGTTCACTTAGTCTACTGTGTGCAAAAGACGTTTGGGTAATGGTAACACTGAAATAACTTAATTAAAACATGAATGCAATACAATTTAAATTAAGGTAGGCTTTTTGTCTTTACCAATACCCAGTTTCCAGCACATTTTCAGTGAAAGCTAAAATACGAAACAAAATTGTCCTCTCGTTTCCTGATATTCTGAGATTACTGCCCATGTTAAAAAGAGCCCCTGGGACATTATGCAGAAACAGTAATGAGCATTGAGGTGGTAAGTAGATTACAGTATTATTATTTTTAAAAGCCTCAAAGGTGTAAGTCAGATTTTCTTTTTTATTTCAATTGAAACTATTGTTCCATTCTGCTCTGTTAAGTTATTTTATTTAATTATGTGCAAAATGTAAATAAGTTGTTAAGTATCAGAACTTTATTTACAGATATTTACTCTACATATTGAAAGCTACACAGTTCACTGTGTTATACTTTATTATGCAAAGAAAAGTTTATAAAAGCGGAGGAAAACTACAGGAATGCATGGTAAAGAACTGTAAAACTAAGAACCATGGTAAAGCATGTTAAATGCATAAAAGCTCTCCGTAAAATGACAAACATTTTAACATGGTTAAGTGTTTTAATGATGAAAACAGATTGAAGTAACACACAAGGGGATGAAATAACAAAATGGTTTTACCGTAGTGGTTGCATTTATTATCTGCATTGGAGCTGGCTAACCAGTACAATATTTTAATTTACCTTATGAAATCATTTCTGGCATTGCTACAGATAAACTACTTGTCATATTATAACAGCATGAGAAAAGTCAGCATACACCATTTTTTAAAACACATTTAAAAGATATATTTATTTTTATTAAAAAATATGAAATCCAGTCCATTAGGTACTAACATAGTGGTACATGCATTGTAGTCTTATTCCCGTAGTGGAGTGCTAATCGTAATCTTATGTGAAAATTGGCCACAGTTTTGACCCCTTTCCCAAGCACCACAAGCTGCAGCTGTTCAGTAGTACCATATAGAATGCATTCAGATCTTATGCATCCAAATATACCTGAATGACGTTTTTTTTTTTTCAAAGCCATGTTCTCAGTATCTGTTCCGGAAGCTTGTAGGAGAGATCCGATTGCCTGGAGCTAGCAAATTTTGTGAGGGGTCGAGAATAATTGCAGAGTAGGAGAATAAGACAGCAACCAAAGGGGCTTTGGGGATAAGCGTATGTGCATGGGAATGACAGGTTGTGAGACCAGTTCTATATGATAAAAGAGCAGAGGGGGAAAAACAGAAACACTGAAATACATCCTTAATTGTGCAAGAGAAAGAAAAAGGAGGACTCCCACGTGGTGCATTTGGTAAAGGCACTCCGCATGTAGTGCAGGATGTGCCCTATAGCCTGGAGGTCAGCGGTTGAAGTCCAGACTATTCCACTGCTGATCATGGACAGGAGTTCCTAGGGGTCAGCACACAATTGGCCAAGCATCGCCTGGGTGGGGAGGACTTGGGTCAGCCAGGGAGTCCTCAGCTCACCATACAACCCGTGTAGACTGGCTGGTCAACTGCAGGCTTGCCTGTAAGTTGCCCAGAGCTGCAAGGTCCTCCAATGGTGTAGCTCTGAGGTGGCTGCATGGCAGGCCTGCAGAGTGAAAACAAGCTGACAAGTGTGTCTGTCTTTGTCTCTCCCAAGTCAGCACAGGAGTGGCAACAGTGAGTCTGGTTGAAATAAAAAATAATAATTGGGCATTCCAAATTGGGTAGCAAATGAGAAAAAATAATTGGCAATTTCAAATTGAAAAAGAGGGAGAGAAAATAAGGAGGTAGTGTCAAGTTTGTGAAATATTGTAAAACTTAGAAAATAATTCTGATATTTTCCCAATCCTCAGAACAAGCTGATGTAATTAACTCAGAGATTCAAATTAATGCAGCATAGTTTGATGTGATTGCTATTGTAGTAATGTTATTTTACTAACAGCATTACCTCTGTGATTTAGATAAACAACATTTGTTTTCTTTTTTTTTCTCAATTATGGACTAATAATAATGGTACAGATATAGGAGACATTAAACCTTCACAGATTAATTCAGCTTGACAGGCATAACAGCTGGTTATTTATTTATTTTTCACATACCGACCAGACTATATTACAGTTTTCAAAAGCAGCTTGTGAAGAGGATGTTTTGTATTTCACAGTTGTTAATCAGTTGTAATAGTACAGACACAAATTACGGAACAAATAAATGATTTAGAAAAAGATTGGGGGTGAGGGTTGTCAACAAACTACCCATCCCCATTGTTTTGCTGATTTTTAAAGATGAGACAACTATTCAAGATACCAAGGTATTTAGAACTTAGGGGGCTGAGTGAGTAATAATGGGCAATAAAATCCCCACTTCTAGTCTTGCTGTAAATCATGTGTTGTTATCATAACATGTTTGTACTCCAAGGCTGGGAAGTACCTTTACTACCCCCAAGGGAAACCCAGAGTGATAGAGAACAGGAAAACAAAAGTGTTTAGGATAGATTTCGCAGAGGGGACACCCGGTGGGATAGATGAGGCAGAGAGGACAGCCGGTACTAACATGCTATGAAAGTTATAACTTGTTATAAAAGTTGCATAGGGAAAAATTTTAAGCCAGAACGAGAAGCAGTCGTGAGCATGAAAGATTGCCCGCTCTGTAGGGTGGGTGGGCCGAAAAGCGATGGCAACAGAGAGGGGGTAGCGGCCTTGTAATCTTTTACTAATCCATTCTGCAATAAATAATGTTTGTGAGTGGTTTTAGTGGTCGCAACAGTTCTATTTCTTTTCATTTGAAAGTAAATAATTATAAAAACAGCAATTGTAAAATACTTTGCTTTAAACTGCCAGCAGCATGCAGGTAGCCTCGCCTAGATGTGATTACACTCATAAAAGTGTTATATGCACACGACAACAGAAAATGTGGAGAGGCAGCATAATTGGGCGCGCCTGGAACCTGGCAGAATTAGTAGCCACAAGAGCTTAAATGTCCAGGACTGCAAGAGCGAGCATGGTGGGACCAGCAGGTTATTTTTATGCAATTACATTTAGTTAGGTCTTATTCACTTGTTATGGTCATGCATGGACACATTTACAGACTGGACCATTTGCTTCGTTGGCCTGAAGCTGCTGCTCTTTTTAACAGCAGTCTTGATAATTAGATCCAGAATGTCTGTGGACAGTTGATTTCTTACATCTGTTTTTACAGGGTTCATCTGAGAAAAAATGTGTTCTAATTCTGCTGTACTGTGTGGCAAAGCCAACATAGTAATTGAAAACTTGGCAAGTGTAGGAAAACGTGGCTCTCCGCTAGGTGTAGACAGGAGCGCAATGTTGTACCAGTATTCATCAGCCACCAGATCCCCTCTACGATTCATCAAGTCAGTCACTTGGTACTGCATAAATTCAATTTCTAAGCTGTCCAGCATATTTCCAAGAACAATCTGTGACCTTTTGCTGGATTTTTTTGTTGAATGATGTTCAGCGGGAGGAAAAATGTAGAAACCACCAGCATCCAAAGAGAAGGAAAAAGTGCAGCGGGTGAGTAGTCATTTTATAACTAAACTGATCATCTTCCAACGGGAAGCAAAAAGTAAGTAGGTGACAAACGTTTCCCATAGTAAAAGCACAACAAAGACCAACTTTCATAGAGCACCATGTTGCATAGGCAAGCACCGTGAAGCTGAGCCAAGTATGGCAAAGCATACCAAAAGCAAACCACATATAAAAACAAACCAAGGAAAACCAACCCCTACAAAAGTTTCTCACAACAAAAGCACAGAAAAGAATAACAATGCAAAACAAAAGCCTGGCTAAGTGAAAGCTTGGTAAAGCATAGAGGATAAAGCACAGTCAAATACCATTAGAGGATTACAGAGAACACACATTATTGATATAAACAAGGAAGATATGAAATACACTGCCCACTCGATATATAGCGCGGGTGTCGGTGTCCAATATAAATCTGCTATATATCGAGGGACGTGAGATAGTGAGAGACCCATAGAAAAACAAATAGGCTAACAAATAAATACTGTACAACCACTCCCTCATTTTATCGGGTGCGTCAGGGTCCAGTATAAATCCTCTACGCAACCTGCTTTTTCTCATTTTTCATATAAAAAGCAGCACACCGTTCTAATTCATACTGTGCAATGTAATTGCTTCTCACCAGCTTCAGTCTTCAACTAATTTAACAAGTATTCCTCTCCTTTCTCAAATGCACAAACCCACTGCATTGAAATAATCCATTCCCAATTTAGGAGGCTTGTTGCTAGGGAGCTGACGTCACTGCCTTATGACTTTTTCTAGTGCATTGCTGCCACACGTGAACACCTCATTGGCTAAAATAAAAACCGCTTCAGCAAGTAGATATTTAATTTGCGTTGTGTTATTGTGTAATACGTGTGTATGTGATAACAGTGCGATATTAATGCTTTGTGTTTTATTGTTTTGTATGTTGTTTGCGATGTGCAGTACCAAATAAAACAAACAGTAATTCTTAGTTCTAATATATGTTGCAGCTAAGGCTTACGCAGTTAGACTGTAAAAATGGGGAGCCAACACCAGGACCGCGATATATCTGAATCCGCAGTATAGCGAGGGGCGATATAACAAGGGGTGCGTGTATTACAAAAAATGCTGATGATAAAAAGTAGATCTAACCCTCATTGTAAAATTAAAGTGGTGTGGGCATAACAGTGTTTTTGCACAGTGCAGAGTGAGTATTTCCCAGTTCACCAATGCAGTGGTTGTTATAGTTTGCCCTCCCATACAAAAAATAAATAAGTACTACTGTACCACCCCAAAACACTATAGTTTCCTATAGTATCCTATAGTATATAGAGACAGGCTTACAAACAATATGCATTAAATATTTACCTTCACTGCAGTGCAGTTTTTCTTTCTTGATAATGATTTGTCTTCCTTAGTTTTCAGCAGGGGGTCCCAATTCAAAACCGCACAAAAAGTTTTGCATACAGTGCATACATTTTTTATCCCCCCCAGTAAAAGAAACTACTAAGAATCCTTTTAACTTGAACATCATCTACGACCCTAAATGCTTCTATATGTTCCCTGTAGGTTTGGTGCAGTCTAGCTTACTGATGAAGAACCTCGAGTTATTAAAACATTCCTTTGTAATGCACAGATGATAAAGTGCTTTTAACATTAATTGTTATTTGAAATTTATGTGCCACAATTATGTCACACAGGGGAATACAGATGTAATTCAAAATAAAATAGAAAAGGAAAGCGATGATATGTTCAATTACATTTGTAAAAATCTTGACGATAACTAGTCATTTTGTAATATAACAAAAGATTTATCAACATTAGGATCCAAAAATGATACAGATAAAATCATGTACTGACAGTATCAGAATACAGCTACCAGCATATCTATGCAGATCCTTGGTCATTTCACCTGGAGGGTGAAATTGTCTTCACCTTTTCAATGGCATCTTTCCAGTCATTGATCAACCAGCTGCTTCTACAATTGAGAGAAATACTATGCATTAACATGCTTTCACCCCAAAGACACTGCTGAGGTGACATGAGGAAGTGAAAGTTTTAACATTTCCTAAGAATAAGGCAGTGAAACTGAGAACTCTCTTTAACCTAGTGTAGCACCAGCTATCATTTTCGCAAATAAATATATATGTTTATTATAACTATTTAGCTAATTATTTCTAGGTAATTGTTTTGTTAGCTACAAATCGCTTTAAAATATTAGCTACCTTCAAATATAGATATATATATATATATAGTATATATATATTATATATATATATATAATATATATATAATATATATTTTCAGTAATAAACTAAAGAGACTACTATGAACTTTTACTATAGGGTTGTAGCTTGATCTGCAGCCCTAAATCAAAAAAGGGTAAGAAACCAAATTCTCCTAGAAAAATAAATGACATCAATTACATCTATTAATATTGCTGCAAAGATTAGTGATGTGTAAATGTGTTCTTCTCAATCACCAATATTATTCAACCAAAGAAATATGTACTGTGCTGTCAACAGGTAAATGTGTTATGTAGAGATCAAGATAAATTATGTTGTGATCTCGATGTAAGTTTGAAATGTCAAGATCAAGAGATTGTTTATCTTGTGATCACGACATACCACATTTCTATTTATTATCCCCCTGTCCTTAAAGAGCCACATGACGGAGCACCAACGATGGCCACATGACTTTGAAGGATTTTTAATAAAAAAGCTGTTATTCATTATAGCAGAATAGTGTCAAGCATAAGACAGAGGCTAGAAGCTGCAGTTAAAGAGTTGTTTGGTGCAAGTTTATTAACAAAAGAAACAAAACAAACACAGGAACAAAGCAACCGGCACTAGGGCCAAAATAAAAGGTTCATACAAAAAAACAAAACAAAAAAAAAACAATACTTATGTCTGGCTGGACATTCACCTTTACAGACCAAAACAAAAATACATAGCACACATCAAGACTCTTCCAAACAAAGGATTTTCTTTCCTTATATCCCATGAGGCTGGAGCCTAATTAATCATCAATTATTCAATTAATGTATTCTGGTAGGGAGGATTTAACACACTCCCTGCCAACTATATATACACTACTTACATTTTGGACTTTTGCTCTGCCACATACTTGAAACACCAACCCCCGTCCCCACATACATCTTTAACCCCCTGGATTCTTGTGGGTGGTTTGGAGGGTGGGTTGATCCCGACTCCAGCGACATTGACAGAGCATCTGGAGAGCAGGTTGGCTCTGGAGATGGCAACGGTTCCTTCCCTTTTGGCACTGGAGATGGCAACAGCTCCGCCCCTTTTGGCACTGGAGAAGGCAACAGCTCCTCCCTTTGGCTCTGGAGACAGCATTGGCTCCTCCTTTGCTTGCCTCTGAGAGTGGCCCTCCTCCCCTTCCTCTTTCGGGCAGGTAGGGCTGCCTTCTTGGCCGTGTGGGCAGGTAGCTCCTCCTCCTGATCTTGGAGGGGGCAGCATCAAACCAAGTGCCTGAACTCCCTGCAGGCAAGGTACCAATCTTGATCCTCAAGGCAAACAAGGAGGGCGTTCAATCCTCCATTCCACGGGGCGTAGAAGACAGAGGGCCCATCTCGTGCTGTCGGGCTGGCGGTTGGAGTCAGACCTTCCGACTGAGCCATTCCTCGGCTGACTCCACCTTGTCTCTTGCAAAGGCCTCTATAAACTTGGGGTCTTCGTACGGGCACACGTCACTGGGGTGCCCACCTTCTCTGCAGTTTCCGCAACCTAGCTCTTTTAAAAAAATAAAATAAAATAAACTGCAGTTCTGTACTGAGTCTCAGAGGCTAGAAACTGCAGTTAAAGCGCAATTGCAGCACGTTTATTAACAAAGCAAACACCGGAACAAAGCAACTGACAAAATTTCAATACAAAAGTTAGCATTTTACAATAGTAAAAGCTTGACAGATCAATCAATCACTTGTTTGCACCTTGTTACTAAGCGATTACCCCTGTACTGTACCCTGGCTATTTAATCCCTGTACGCAGTGTCGAGTTTACAGTTTGAAAAAACAGCACTGACTGCAATAGCAAGTATGGCTGGAAGGAAAAAAGAGATGTGCATCAGCACAAAAATTCAATGTAAGCAAAATGTCTCTGTTAGATACTATGCACTTGCTAAAGCATGCTTGGAACTCAGTCAGCAAACAATGCAACGTTGCTTAAAAAAACAACAACTGGGGTTTCTGTAGTTGAGGAGGGGAGTGCTTACAAAAATACAACTGAAACTCAGACACCAGAGGGGAATGTCAGAGGAAGAATTCTCAGCTGTGTCACCTTGGCAACCAAGACGGTCTGCCTGAAACAGACACCAATGACGTAAGCATGCGTGCTGCGCTTGTAACACTGCTAATAAAGACTAGGTTTGCCGTCCATACTTACAAAAAAAGTAACCGTCCAGATGCGTATCACAGAGCTTTTCACTGGAAATAATTTGCAGTAATGTAGCCTACCTGTACTGTACATTTCTGCACTTTTTTTTTTATTACATTCCTAGGTTTTAATGCAACTTTTTTATTAGTGTAATGAGTGCCTTAATAAAGATTTAGCCACATACACGCTTGTTTGTTTTGATTACTGTACTGGTGATTGGGGGACATTTTGAAGTCAGGTTATTGTGTGGGTGTTTATACCGTCCATCGCTTACCGATGGTGAATCACATTAACACAAACACGCCCGTTCTTAGCGGTGGCGACTGTACACTATTTACATTTTGGGATTTTGCTCTGCCACTTTAATATTATGTGTTTGATATGTAAAAAGATCAGATGTAAAATATGTGAGGGCTGGTGGCCTTTAGATTGAGATAATTTTATATAGCCAATTTGTAAAATCCACAGTCTCCCAGATGAAGATATCAAATACAAAGCCAATTATGCTTAGAAAATGCAACAGGCTGCAACTTTAAAGTGTTACAGAACCCCCTGCAGTGTTTATAAGAAACACATCTGTTTCCTGTGTTGTCCATATCGCAACAATTTTTATTTCAACATATTCTTAACAGTTTGGATATTTTTTATTCACACATCATATGTAAATAAATTAGGAAATTGCTTTTTTTTTTTCACCAGAACAAAGACATTTTTGCTTCTTAACATCACAGTGTACCCAGTTCATGCTCCCTCCTGCGACATTGCTGGTGCTCTGATTTAAACAAGTTGTATATTGTGGAAACAGAAGGAGGGAGTTATCTGGATACAAAGCCAATTTTTTTTCTTCTGGTGAACACTGCCAACCATCGGTGAAAATTTGGTGATATGGCTATTCTAGTGCCAGGGTACCTCATATAGCGCCAGCAACTTAAATTCTGTTGCCAATAAACATTTTATTTATTTATGTATTTATTTATTTATTGTATTCCTTAGCAACAATAGATGCTGATAGTTTCTCATTGAGTCTGGACTACTCACATGACTCACGACACTCTTCCACACACACACAGAAGTTTTGTGTCATGTGGGAAGTTATGAAGTGGGCTTGATTAGGGCAGGGTTTGATCAGGGTAGGCTCTGGTGCTAAGTTTTCAAAATAGTTTAACACCAATTTTAAAATTATTTGCATTCCGCTCTGTGGCAAAGTGCCCGCCCCTGTGTGTATTTTGTGTTATATGTTCTGTGTTAATGTTGGTGTACAGTCATTGGTACACAGGATTTAAATGGGTCTGTGTAACACAAGTGTTTAAAATGTATATTTGTATTTAGGCACGAGGATTGCACAGCACTTCACGTGCAAGTAAAAAAATAATAATATGTAAGCACGGGGAATTGCACTTTATCAATTCACGTGCAGTTGTACCACGACTCCAATTGAATGATTGATTAGCAATCGAGTCTCGGTACAGCTGCATAAAAGCTGCATGTTTTCACTCACTCTGGGTTGTGTGTTCGGTGAGTGGAGAACGGGATTGAAGACGGAGGTAATTGTAATAATAATAGTTAAAAATAGAAGCTCACCTTGTTTTGTCTGTATAGTCTGTTTTGTTTGTCTTTTTGTTTTGGTGACAAGTGCCGTGTCCTGTGTCTTGTTTGCCTTTACAACCTTTTATTTTCTGCTTGTTAAATTATTAAATGCTGAGCAGTACCAATCGCTCAGTTCCACCCAACTCCACCTCTCTGTCGTTTATTTCCTAGTTCCTGTTTCTGGTCTGACGTCACCCACTCAAGCCGTCTTTGTGACATGCTCCCAACTAACTGTGGAGAAATGTATTGCTCAGTTGATTTATAACCCAGGATGTGTGGTTACAGATGTCAACAATACGGTTAAAAAACTTTTGTAAAATTGCAAGGTGTTATGTAACATTTTGGACATAAGACGTGAATGGATATTCTGTAACGCTTTAGTAAAGCAGCAAAAGTTTAAAAAAACAAAAAAAAAATCTGTAAATATGAAAATTGCGCACACCTAAAATAATAGAAAAAAACTACTAGTTACCAAACCACAAATAAACAACTCAGACATTTTATACTGGGTCTTGTAAGTAGTATTAATCTATTTCTTATTTGTTGTATGGCGTTTTTTCCTTTCAGAAAAAAAAAAAAAAAAAAAAAATCTTAACTGATTTTGGAGTTTGAATCTAATACTAATGTCAAACATTTTAAGAATTATGAAAAAATAAATACATAAAAAACACATGTCAGATTAAACATGTTCAAGATTCTAACAAAATCGCAAAGGCTCTAGTTTTCATAGTGGAAAAAGACTTGTCTGAAAGAAACTAGGGTGCAAAAAACATACAGGCTTCTTCTTAATGTTTTTCCAAATTCAGAAGGTGAATGTTGCAGTTGACTGTAAAATTTTATGAACAAGTAATTGAATAGAATGAAATACACACTAGGGGATCTGCAGAGAAATGAAGATCCTTTACGCATTCATAACATCTGGACACCAGGTGGCACTGTGTGCAAAGCAAATATCCCAGTAAAAAACAAAACACATTTGCAATATTTGTCCAAAGGTGGCACTATGTGCTATGCAGAAAATAATGTTGCACATAATCCAGCAATAACAATAAATGCCTATTTCTGTTTTGCTCTATGTCCACAAGTGCAGGACTGTGCTGGACACTGTTAGGGTTAATATAAGATACATATGCTCTGAATTGTAATGGGCATCTGTAAGATCAGCAGGCTGTAGCAGGCTTGTGACATGTCAGCTGCCCCACGTTGTCCCCTTTCCCCAAGAGGTGCAATGGCTTAGTGAATCACCACGGAGAGAAGCCCAGCTGCTGCGTGTGAGCTGAGATCTGTAAATGTCGCTGTATCACGAGGGTGAGTTCATATCCCAGCCCAACCTCTAGTGCTGGTATGTGAGCGTCTGTCAGAATGCGCTGGGGCAGCACACCAGAGAAAGAGTGTTGTGTATATTTGTCTCCTTTAACCACTTCAGTGCTATAATGTCAGATAAAGTTCTATCATGACCCCCCCCCCCCCCCCCCCCCCCCCCCCCGTAGGTGCTAAACTGGTGGATGCTGTCCATCAAGAAGAATCTTGCTGTAAACTTATATGCATTTTTAAAATATAAATATAGTTCAGTGCTTCATTTCTACCAAGGCAGCTTGGGGGCTATCAAGTGACAACATCCTAATTAGTCACCCATGCCAAGTTTGGATAAAATAAAACAGAATGCCCTAAGTCTGAAGCAACTTTGACCAATTTCAGCAATGGACAAATGCTATCTAATGTAGTCTTTGGATGAAAAAAAAAAATCAATGTTCACCATGGAATAGGCTGTTGTCCAATGCTATCATTTTTATTCTTTTCATGGACTTTGTATATCATTTCTGTTGTTGTTTTTAGACTGAATTTTAAGATCCATGGTCAGTCTTGGGATTGATTTTGGGGGGGGGGGGGGTGATATGTACAATTTCAGCTGCTAGTCTAATAATATAAGCAGCTGTATAGACTACTCAGATAAATTAGCAGGGTTATAGTATTGAAACAAATATGGGGACATGTGAAATGAACATATTTAAGAGCCTCAATTTCATTTGGCAGGATAATTATATTATTCTGTTGTGTGTAAATATTTATCTTCATTCCAATTCATTTGGTATTTGTTATCAAGATGCTATTGGAAAATTATACTAGCCTATTACTACCATTCTCTTCTGTATTACTGTACTTAAAAGAAGAAAAAAAAGCTTTTTTCTGAACTAGTTGGTTGAGTAACAGAATGTCAATGTCATGATAGATGGCTACTGCATGACCAATTGTAAAGTGACACATTCTATTTTTATCAGTGATTTTCTAATTAATGTTTTTGCCCCAAATCCAAACTGTGATGATAAAATAAATGTCTGTTTCGAGTATTTTCTGCCTTTAGAAAAATAATATTAAATATTTGGTTTTATTTTTTTTCCCTAATAATAAAACATTATCATGTCATTAAATGACTATTTACATTTTACCAGAATGGGTGTATGTATAAAGAATAAGGTTTTATAGGAAACCTGGACATTTATTTGTATCACCAAAAAATGAACTATGACGAGACCCAATAACATATGTTGTGTTTCCCAGGTGGCAGAAACACATAAAACATATTACCAAGTAAATTAAATAAAATGTCTATTTTAAAATGTCTTTTAACATATACATCTGTTAAAAATATACATATGCTGTGGTTCATTTAAATATTCAGGTTAACTAACATCCTGCTCCTATGAGGGTTTCACATCTGTGTGGACATCACTGGCAGCACTGTACAGGAAAAGAAAATACGAAAAAGAAAAATGATTAATGCTAACTTTTTCATAGCTGTTCCAAATTTAAAATATTTGATGATTTAAAATTGTATTCTAATAGTAGAATTACAAACCAATTGCAGTGAAAGAAGTTCTTCCATTAAAGTAGAAGAAAATACATAATAGTTGGCATACAGGAAGATAGTTGGTTCCTCTTCCTTGGGTGTGTGTGTGTGTGTGTGTGTGTGTGTGTGGGGGGGGGGGGGGGGGGGGGGGGCATGTGTGTTTTTGTGTGTTGGGGTGTGCGTGCGTGTGTGTGTTTTGTGTGTGTGTGTGAGGGGGGGGTGAGTGCATGCGTATGTTTTTTGTGTGTGTGTGTGCGTATACAGGTACATGGCAGTTTAATAACAGTTTTAATACTAACAGTATTGACAGTTTCTACTCACATGGTGGTTCAGGAGAATCCATTCCCTGGAGTGAAACCATATTGAAGCAAACCACATCTATTACCATACAGGATAAATAAATAGCATGCACTTTGCCATCATTTAGACAGTGGAAGAAAGACTAAATTACATTTCTTTCAGTTTTTACAATGAGCGATGAAAGGAATTGCCCCAACTCCCTTTGCTTCCGCTTCTAAGGGTCCAGAAATCATGTGTTTTTTTTTTTATTAAAACAATGACATCTATCTGCAAGCCAACACTGTGTTACTGCTGGAATTCTCAGCCTCTATTGGGATGCTTTTTCACACACTGTATACACCAGCTGAGGTGGGTTATTTTGTTTTGTGTTAACTTACCTTGGACCAGCGACTTAAATGGTCTCTTCTGTATTTGAGTTGTAAAAAGTTTTTATTAATTGTGCAATGGTTGATTCCCTATTAAAGCTACTTACATCATATCTTTAGAAAAGGAACAAGTTATCTAAGATTAGCTAAATGAAATAGCTTCTAGGGTAAGTCTTGTTTACAAGTATTTAATAGTATTTATGTAAACTACTGAGGATCTTTTATCCTACGTTTCGGCAACTGTATGCCACGACACATTATAAATAAACCCAATTTATGACACAAACTATACAATGTTGAGTTTTACCATGCTTCATTCTCAATATTGGTACAGTTGATACCTGAGGCACCTCAAAATTCTGTTCCAAGCTCATTCAATATGGTGACATCACAATCGGCCACCTACCTCCTGACTTATTGGAATTCTATTCTTCAACCTTTACCCTCTTTTTAATTTGTGTATTATTATTATTATTATTATTATTATTATTATTATTTATTATTATTATTATTATTATTCTTAAGTTATTTAAGACATTTTTCAAAGCAACTTACAGAAAAATTAACAAAATATAAAAGTATATACATTCCAAGCAATAAAAATGAAAAGCAAACACATATATACAATATAGGAATATAGGAATTTACAAATAAAGATTGAATAAGTGTGTTCTGAGAAGATGCCAAAGTGAGATGCCACTGAGCAGTCCTGAGGATAACCGGTAGCTGGTTCCACCACAGGGGGATGAGGGAAGAGAAGGAGCGAGCGCGGGAGAAAGGAGTGAAGAGAAGGCATAACAAGTTGGCCACTAGAGGATGACTGGTAAGGATATAAGGAGACATGAGGGATTGGAGACAGGAGGCTATATCTAATTTACTTATGGGAGCATCTGTGTATGGGTTATATCAACACTTAGTCCCAGCCTGTTCACGTCTACTTGTACTGATATTCCCTCATGCAGAAGTTTGTCTTCCTGTAACCCTATAAGAAATGGTGGAAATTAGAATAGCTCCTATTGAGGCTTGCCATTGTTAGCACACCATTTGTCCCTTCTAATGGAATCTAGTTCCATAAAGCAGATTATAAATGTCTTAGATTATACTAGTTCACCATGTATGCTACTCCATGTATTCATAACTGTGTAAAAAAAACACTTTGCATCTTCTTCTCTGAACATACTTTTCTATTTGTGCTAAACTTCTATTTGGGCCCTCTCACCCTACACTGTGCACTGTCTGAAGTTTGAATCACTTACTTGGATAAATATCCCCTTACCTGTTATCTGAATTTTATTGTTTTAACCTGTCCACTTAGCTCACACTATTAAAGCCTGGATGCCCCTTCTGTTTCTCAAGTGAAATAACTAAAATACAAGTATTTAGGTGCAATGCAAGCACAAATGAAATGCTTCATAAAAAAGGCTTTTGAAATTGGAAAATTTTTATTGGGCGATCGGCCAATAAAAATATTCCCTCTGTCTTGCCTGTTCAGGAGAAAAACCACCCGGAGTCTGGTTCGGGGAAACCGAATAAAAAACAAAAGAGAACCTACCAGAGGTTGAGGGGTACGCACAGAGAAAACAAAAGTCAACAAGGGAAACAGAGAAAGAAAAGAAATACAATTCCACGTACCCAGACCGACAAGAGGATGGTAGCTGGGATGGACACAAGTAGTTAGCTCTGGGGGAAAAGCGTGGGCAACTCTGGTATAATTCTAGTAAGGGGAGACCGGACTGTAATTAAGTCTTGCGCCTTGCGGCATAGCAGAGGCTGTGAGACAAACTTTTATTTGTAGTTTTTAATTTAAAACTTTATTTTTTGTTTTCTCTTGTTGTTTTTCCTTTTGGTAATGTAACTATGAAACATGGACAGACAACCAGGTTTTTTCTATACGTAAACCCAGATTATGACAAATTGTCACATACATTTAGTGTATCCAATTATTTTACCCCTGTAATTTTCCAGAATGGATCACAACAATCCCCACAACACTTCAAGAGAACTGCAGGTCAGCGGGCATTCTCCGATCTCACAGCCAAGCCTATTGCCTCTTTACACCCAGGAAACCAAGGCCGGCCCTGCAGGCTTCCACTTTGAGCTCAAGGGGCCAGTAGGTCTGCTGTAGCGTGGTGAGGAGCTGATGCAAAGCTCCCCATGGAGTCCCTGGTGAAGATCCATATGAATAATAATTCACCAAACTGTCAATATATGAAATATATCAAATCTGACTGATATGAAGTATTTAAAATTGTATTTGAGATAACCCTAAATGATGGTTCATCATATCATATTTGCTGAGAGCTTATTTGAGGCAATCCATGTGACTTGGGCTGTTTACCAGAATCTGATTGGAACATGAAAGAGATTTATCTATTGTAATTACATGTAAGAAATGAATAGAATACTGACTCCAGTACCTAAAGGTAAATTGGATTTATTTCCTATTGCAAAAACAATTCCAGTAATCTCCAGGTTCAGGCTGCAAAGTAAACATTAATAACAGTAGCATACAGGTTAGTTTAATCGACTTGAGATTTGGCTGTGCTGAAAATATTACAGAAGGCTTAAGCTTCTGACAGTTTCCAGAAGAAAAGCTGTGTTTCCAATCTACCTTACAACTACTGCATACACAGGAGTGCTAGCCGTTATGCTGCACATGGTTAGACCAAATCATTCAGACCACGTTCATTTAGATCAGGTCACTCTTCAGTAACAATGAGATTTATGCTTGACAACAGTCCTTATTTGTGGGGGTGGTCTGGAGCAGCTCTTCT
The DNA here is from genome assembly GCF_017654505.1 of Polyodon spathula. Taxonomy (NCBI): domain Eukaryota; kingdom Metazoa; phylum Chordata; class Actinopteri; order Acipenseriformes; family Polyodontidae; genus Polyodon; species Polyodon spathula. The sequence continues at coordinate 33,287,722 of NC_054537.1, read as the reverse complement.
TTATGTTATATCTGGAGAACATTAAAAAAATTTGCACTGAAACAATAGCAATATGGTCAATACCCAACTGCAATACACTTTGCTATAAGAATCTTGGCAGTCTTCTTTTCCACGCCAATGACAAGTCCTTATACAAGTTTGTTGAAACATCCTTCCTGAACATGCGGATCCCCTTCCCTTTATTTGTGATGCAATTCTTTGGAATAGGGTCTGTATCCTGGGTAGTATGAGACCACTTTAGTGACTGGCAGCTGGAGTAGTAACAACACATGTGAAATACTATATTTACATTATGTCAGTCTGGTGCTTAAAAATTAAAATACATAAACGTCCAATGTATTTTTTTTAGATGATTTTTTTTTTTTTTCTTACAATACAATGTTTCCATTATCATATACATTTGTAATGATAGTTCCGTGCAAAGAGTAAGAGTAAGAGATCCAAGATTTTTTTATTTTTATTTCGCGCAACCTTTCTCAGAGCGGATGATGTCTTCCACACTAACTGCTGTGCTGACTCATCGAATGGTTCTGTAGCAAAAAAGAAGAAAACGAGAAAGAAAAATCAATTTCAATTCAAATAAAAATAATTATCATTGAGCTTGAATACGCTTCACTTACTTTGACAAAGAACTGGATGTCTGACACCAAGAAAATGTGAAGCAATAATAAACCAAGTTAATATTACAAAATAAGTAACACACACCTTCAGTCATTAAGCGACCCTGAATTATATTATTAGGGGTTAGAGTTCATTAAAGACTTGGGTACCCCTTGTAAAAGTTTGCCATTGTAAAAGCACAGTGTAGAGTGTAATAAAGCACAGTGAAAGCAGGGAACATCATATATAAGCACTGTAAAGTTAAGAGCGGTATGGTAAAGCATATCAAGAAATGGCAAGACATGATAAACGTATAGCATAACAGTGTTAAAATGGCAAAACCTTTTCAAGGGAAATGCTTTGACAATGTGCCCCAGTGTCCCCTTCTCTTACAGTATGTTCATCAGACTCTAACTGAATGATTTAATAGTTACTTCATTCAGAAATGTAATAATCTTGAGGAAATGTTTTTCAGTTATTTGAAACTTGTAGGTACTGGCTGTATTAACAGTGTTTCCATTGTGGGTGACCTGAAATCTTTTCTGACCACAAACAAACCAAACAGAACTTTGTTTTTATGGTGCAACAGAAGGGGAACATCTTTACCACAATAATTAGTCACAAGAAAGTGTATCTGAATAGAATGGAATCAAACCAACAACCCTTTGGGTGCAAGAAAGAACCTGTACCAAGTGTGCCAGTTACTTTAAACAACAGATAGTAGCAAAGACTACCTGAAACTATATTACATGCAATACTGCGATTTCTCAATCAATTGCAAATGATACCAAATACAATTATATTTTACCAAATTAATTTGAGTGAAAAAAGGTAACATTCTTGTACTGTGTGTATATATTATATATATATATATATATATATCTATATATATATATATCATAAAACTTTGTCGTTAGTGAAGGTCTAGATCGCCTCCAGATCTAAAATGTATCTACGGGCAACCTTTGCAAACTTCACAAATTCAAACTTAATTTAAAAATTTTAGTTAGGCCGCGGCATAATTAACGTTCATCAAACTGGCTTTTTTTATTTCCCGAACATTCTAAAAACAACTAATCTGATAACATAAAAAAAACTCAATACTACACGGACTATTCAATAATTGTACATGTCCAGATAAATTATAATAAGAAAGAGTAAGACCCCAATAAATAAGTATGTTAGCAAATAATAATAATAATAATAATAATAATAATAATAATAATAATAATAATAATAATAATAATGTTTTCTCTATGTGTATGTTGTTTTTCTATTCTAATTATGTTAGGGACTATTTTCCTCAGCGGAATGTTAAATGGTGAAATATCAGAAGTTCATGGCAAATATAGGTTTTAAATATTTTTTTAAAGAGCAAATAAAGAAATAAATAATTTTCTAATAGTGCTAGAGCCCTCTTGATGCGGGCTCTACCATGTGGTAGATGACCTTGACTTTCGTTAGCGCCCTCACCCTTGGCTAAGGACGCATAACTCCAGTCGCGGTCATCTACCATCTACCATCTACCATCTACTGCACTGATGGGCTCTATCGCTTATATATATATATATATATATATATATATATATATATATATATATATATATATATATATATATATATATATATATATATATTAGTGTGCTGGGACAAACACAGGATTGTCATGTTTGGATATTCACTCATAATTTCATAATTTAAATATTCGTTCGAATATTCATTAGTTTTCAAAAAGTAATTAAAGCCATTATATTGCTCAGAAATCAGGCAGACAGTATAAACAATCCCAGGAGTAAAGAATAAGTTGTGTGGCCTTATTTTACCCCAGTGAAGTAACTACAAAACAAAGGATGCCAAATAGCAGTTCAAGTAAAACGTTGTTTTGCTTATTCCCGAAATAAATAGTACATAAAGTTGACACCACATTGTATTTATTTATTTTTTAAAACGTATTATTCATTCCTTGCCATTGCCATTTCTTCACAGTAAACAGTAGCCATATTGACACATTTTCATAGAGTAATAACAGGAGGTTTACTTGTGCCTTTTTTTTTTGCTAAACAAGCAAATGGAAACTGAAATGTAACTTTAAACACTTCAACTAAAACAAACGTGGAAATTGCACTGTAAAATGAAAGGGAAAAAACTCACCGTTTTGGTTCTTGTTTATTACATTTTTGTTTTGGTTTGTCAATTTATTCATTCCACATAACAGAGAAAGTCGCAACAAAAGTATATAATGATATACAATCTAATAAAAATCACTAAACGTTTCAAACAAGTGGGGCACTGTTTATGAGCAAGGGGTGGTGCTACTGGATTCCCCAGGGAGGAAAATTAGGTAACCTTTGTAGTGATTATGAAAATACTTTAAATGCAAAATACATTCCTAGTCGTGCTCACTTTAAAACCCGTCTTAGAATTACAACGCTAATAAAAGTATTATTGCCTAACCTGTTACGGACCTGTTTATCCAAATAGCTCCACGAGGGACTTGTATCAGTCAGAGGGTAAGCAGCTAAAATCTATAGCACTGCACCTTGAGATTTCTCCTCCCTCTAGGAGTTTAGTATTGATATTTGTTTTCTTTTTAAGAAGGCCTTCAAGCAGTCTCCTTCATTCATGTCACCTCTATGTATTGCAGCTAGAACACAGATCCCAGCAGGCCACAAAATTCCACATTACCATCAACCATTTAAACACCATGGCAGGATTCTTTTTAGCAAGGCAATTTGTTTCCGACAGGCAGAATAATAAGTCTTTTGACCTGCATAGATCTCCGACCCACTAAGGTTATCTGTGTGCATGGGCGCAGAGCTGACTTCAGATATGCCTGCTAGTTCTGCATTTTTATCTTTTGCCTACTTGAACATAAAGGTTCTTTAAGTGTGTCCGGGAGGGTCCCCAGGACCCTGGAGGCATCCCTGTTGTGAGCAATGGTGGGACCGAAGCTGCAGCGTTAATGAATGCAGACCATTACGAGTCTGGCTAGCTCCTGAGCGGTTCCCAGAAGTATATACAGTATGTGACTTAAAATGCCAGAATATTGACACAAAGCGAGCAAGGAAACCCCAAGGAAAATGACTCCTTGGATATAATGTAGGATCGTAACAGCTATTAGAGTACAAAATAAAACACTTTGGGACCTGGCTAACATGTACAGCATTCTACCTTCTCCCCAAACATCAGAAGAATTTCTCAGTGAAGGCATTTTCAAGGGCAGCATTAAAATGTTTTCTGTAGCATTTCATCCAGGCAGGCAGACAGGAGACCTAGGCTGGCAGATTTCAATCCTGACTCCTCCATTGTGATCCACACTTGTTTAATTTCTCTGGTTTTGATTCACTGCCTATTAGTTTATAAACTAAGTTGGCTATTTTAATGTGGTTTTCAGTTAGTCTTGTTTGCTGATTAACTATTTTAAAAATGGCTTTGAAATCCTACAGTATATTAGAAGCACTAAGGGGTAGATGTACTAAAGTGTTGTGCCTGTCGCAATAGCTTCAAACCAGCTGCAAACGAGTCAGAAGTCATGGGTGAAATGTTCTAAACAAGCATAATGCTATTTGCGACTTTTTAGGGAATGCTTTGAGGCATCAGTTTTTCTTTGTGGTTCAAGAATAGGTGAATATGTAACTCCTGCATAAAGTCACAAAAAGGGGGCAGAGATAGTATAGTGAAGGTTCTCAAATATTACACTGAGATGTGCAATTGCGACACTTACAATAGTATCAATTTGTTAAGAACTTTTTTAGTGTAGTTGTTTTAAACAATCACAATTGTTGCTGGCATTTCCCAGTGCGCTTTTTTCTCGTGAGTTAGCAGTTGTGCGCCAATGTATTTTTCAGGCGAACACCCAAGTACTTAATTTTCACTAAAGGCAGGGTGTACTTAAAAGCTTTGAAAACAAATTTCTGACATTTCTGGTTTCCCCAGCATAATGGCAGCAATAGACTGAACGTGTGCCACTAACCCCTCCAGCTCATTCTGAGCATCTGTTTAGGATCATTATCTATTTTGTGTCAATTGTCTAGGCTACCAAGTAGGCCAAGTTTAAAAAAAAAAATAATAATAATAATAATAATAATAATAATAATAATAATAATAATAATAATAATAAAAAATGCTAAAACCAAAGTGTTCACATGTAATCTATAAAACACAGATGATTTAAGGCCAAGTTAAAAAAAAATAAAAAAAAAATAATAATAATAATGAAAAAATGCTAAAACCAATGTGTACAATGCAGCGGCATGATTTATTTACCGGTAGGCTAAAGTAAAAAGAATGTGCACTAGGGATTCATCTGATTTTACAACTGTACTGTATACTATACAGGCCTACTGTACAGATTTATATTTTTACCTAATGTAATGTGTAGCCTACCCAAAACACATTAGTGTTATTTCAGTGCAAAGATTTACATTTAAAATGCATTGAGCACTATAAATGTATGTGTGTGAGATTTTATTGTATTGTTTTTATACCCGACACCTCTTAATGTCGGACATGCACCTTGTACTCGGTGACATGTATGGTAAGCAGAGACATGTAAGTGCTCACCTTTAAAGACTGACCATGTGCTCAGTGTTAGACATCTTAATTTAATGCAGTTTGGCGACTACTGAGAACCTAGCGCTCCTGTTCCCTCACACCTGCACGCCAGTGAGGGATGCTGTCTGAAAGTGCGAAAGAAATATGTGTGGGTATACAGCCCCTCTTGCTCCATTTTCAAGTCATGCATCTTTCCCCAGTTCAATGACATGTCTCCATAAAGTGAGGAATGACACTCTAAGCCACTCTGGGACTACAGTACTGAAATCCCCACCTTCCCCTCTATTTCAAAAGCCTTTCACAGCTACTATACAGGGTATGTGTTACAAGTTTTTGCCAGTGACTCGAAGCAATCGGGCAGAAGCAATCGGCTACTGTAGTTAAATCTAGTCCTATCAATAAAACCCCCTCCTAGAATTAACTTGTAGTCTTTGCCTATCAGTTCACTGCAGAAGTTACCAATGACAATGCATACAGGTACATCCTTTAAATGCTTTGTCCAAAAAAGCTAATAAAGAGTTATATTTTATTATATAGAATTATCAGTTAAGAATAACTGATAATTCTAATTTCATATCAATTGTTATCAATATCTAAGAAGAATATCCCCCCAAAAATGATATTTAGTATTATATTGATATGACATTTGTGAGGTGCATGAAACTTATGGTGGAGATACTTCATTACTACAGGAGACTATGGGTGTCAAACTATTCATTATCAACTCTGTGCTCTTTCAGTTTTTTTTTATCTTTCTGTAGACTCCCTTTTATCCAAATTTGTCTTCAAAACTACAATACCATGTCTGCAATGTTGTAAGCACAAGTTTACCCTCGCAGAGCACAAGCTTACCTGATATTAAAATAAGGAAATCAAATGACATTGAAAACACATTAAAACACCATCTATCTACTGTTGTTCAAACACTACCAAACACAGTTAGCTGCCTCCTTTACATTTTCTCAGTCATTCTGTTGCTTCAATAATGACACCAATATGTTATCCAAAGAATGCAATTCTGGTACCATTTGGGCTCATATTTGACTCATAGCTTCCACACAAGGCTGCCTGGAAACCATCTAAACTATTGATAAAAGGCAAGCTTTTATCATTTTATACTGCACATTTAAGATTACAGATACAAATTTACAAGCTCAATGTTTGAAAAAAAATGTGTGTTGATGTTTAAAGGTTTTTTTTTTTTTAAATTAGAGAGAACAAAAATAAAAATAAAAAAAACATCAATGGTAACACTGTTTTGCAGTTGCTGCAGCTAAAACGGCGATGTCGTGCAGTTTAAACTGTGGCATGACTCAGTTTCTCGTACGCTCCCACGTTTCAGTACATCACTGAAAGAGATTACATCTGGTACTAAACAGCTGGTAACACTTATGAGAAAAAAAAACAAGTTACCAACCCAAAATTACTGGAGCTTTATTGATTGTCCAAAAAATCCAACAGTGTAACCTTTAATGAGAATTTTAACTAACCCTCTAGAGTTTCACTTGTTCAAATGTGCAGTCTTTCTCAGATTGGGCTGAATAAATACTTCAACATGTCACAAATGACTTATCGGGCATAATGCTTTGATGATCAATGTAATCCTTTTTTAAGCAAACCTCGTTATGCTAAAGCACAGTTCAATCTCACCATGCACATGTCTTCCAGGGTAACACGCCACTTGCTACCAAAATATTGTTCGACATTGTCACACCAGTGGTACACATACTCTACTGCATTTATACATCTTCCCTTCTAAAAGTTCACCACAGTATTAATGGCTGGTGGTGGTGGTTTCTACAGAAGATATTTCCAAAACCCTCAATAATGGATTGAGTGTTCAGCCATTACTATTTAGAAAAATAACGACTCTTTATTAAGCTGCTTTGCATTCCGTGCGCAGGAACTCAGTAACCAAAATTAATTTTGAGTCATCAGTCAAGACTTTAATTAAGGCATACTACAACCATGGCTGAGAAGAGCAAGATGGTTGTTTGACTGCAAAAAAGAAGCATACATCCACATCCACTTGAACCACTTAATTAGAGTCATGCTGAATATATTTACATTAAAGAGTAAACAACAAGAGAAATGGCATTTTGATTCTCCCTACCTTTTTATGAAGTTGAAATACTTTTTTTAAAGCATTTATTCTTAATGTTTTGATTTAACTTTAAAATTCACTGTCATATCATCTGCTTATAAGACTGTAACCTCCTTGTACATACTTATGATTTACCATGCTTGCTTGTGCTTTGCCATAACTTTACTAAGTTATTACTTTGCTTTACTACCCTTTGTTATACTCTGACCAAGGTAAACTTGTATAGGAATAGATATGTTTTAGATCTTATCCTACAAACAGAGACAAAGTTAGGCTTTTGGTTGATGGTATATGAAGCCTGGCCTTTCTAAATGGATATTCTGGGACAGACAGCTTGGTTGTCTACTGGGGATTCATTCAAACTGTTGAGCTTCTAGACAGCCAATGGTTACCAGAACAGAGTAAAACACATTGATTGCCTTTTATTTTGTTACTGCTGGCTCTGTCTCCTTGGAAACTGACCATCTCACTTGAAGTGTAACCCTTGAGATCCGCTAGCTATACTGTATACTGTGATTAATATGTACCCATCGGCTTCCCATGTAAGGCGAATTACTGTATGGGATACTGAAACAAACAGGTACATTCTGGACATTGTGAGGGTTAGAATTTGGCTTTACTGTTGTTTTTGAAAAGAAAGGAAAGACTTTGGGCCTGGGCCTAGGAACAAATTGCCAATTCAGCCAGATAAAACAAATATGTCAAGGGAAAAGCTCATTAAGAACAACTGAGTGGGGATGTTGTTATTTTGTTTTGATTTCAAATCCTTTGAAAAGAAGCAGTCTTGAGTTTTTAGACAGAGGAAAGTCCAAAGGGTTTGTTTGGCAGTCTGTGTTTGTGTGTGTGTACGGGGATGGGCATTCCTTCATAAGGAATAATTATGCCATTCTTCAGATAAATCTTTTGTAGTCATTTTCTTGAGGCATCCTGACAATGTATTGATTCTAGCTAAATTAAGTTGCTAACTTGCCAAGTGACTCTTTTAAGCAAGTAAACCCCATTCAATTATGTCTTTATTGAGTTTGCCTGAATGTACATTAAATAAAAAAGGCCTTGGTGTTTTGAAAGCTTTTGTTAAAAAATGCAGGCTTTTGTCCCAACCCCGGCATTCCTGTTAAGTGGTTTCCACTATACACCCTTTTGTGTCCTTCACAAAATGCACCTAAAGCCCAGGCACTTTAATGGTTTTAATAATCAGGTGTCCTTCATGTGCTGCAAATGCTAAGCAACTAAGGGATGATTGAGTTACCAGCATCAGAATAGCCTGCTGTCACTCACACAATACAGCTGCACTGTATACTATTCCTCCAGCCCTCTTTATTCCTGTGTTGCTAAGAATACACTTCTAATTATATCACAAGGTTCACGTATGAATGCTATAGCACAATCCTAACATATTCAGTGCCAGTCTCTATCGTCTGTATGCAGCGTAGCTGGCACATGAATTCCCCTATGTATACAAACACAAACAGATAATTCTTGAAAAAAATGACTTTGTAATACTAGGGAATGATCAACATTGGGCCACATTCTTTAGAAAAACTATCAATCAAACAAACAAACAACAAAAAACACAATATGAATATGTTGTAAAGCTGATTAAAAAATCTCAGACAGTATAATTATAACTGTTGGATTTATTCTCAACACACATAGTTTTATCTTTATTATTGGAGCCATTGATTAGCAGCAGAACTCATATGTTATATCAAAGCCAACTCAATGTTAGCATTTTTTTTCAAATATAGGGACCTTCACCTCCTTATATATATATATATATATATATATATATATATATATATATATATATATATATATATATATATATATATATATATATATATATATATATACTACCGCTGCCATAGGACTTCTCTAAGCACCACTGTCTAATGAAGGCATCTGCTGGGTAAAACTAGGCAGGAGCAACCTTAAGTTCACCCACAGCCTTGGCTTCCTAATGCATGCCCCTGGATCAGCAGGGTGCTTTTGCTTAACTAGTAAAGGGCAGCTCCAACCCTTATTTATCTCCTCAGGGAGGAGCTGGCCACCCCATTACAAAGAAAAATCATCCCCAAGCCAGCATGACTTGAAACCCCAAAACTAGCCTGCTTTATCCTTTTTGTCTGAACAATCTACACTCTAATATTTTTTTTAACTCTAATAAGGAATGATGTAAATAACTTCTCTGACCCCTAATTCAAAGCAGAAATATTGAAACAGCAAAGGCATTTCCACCCACAAGCACATACATCTCTCTCAGCAGACATGTTTTTTTTTTTTTTTACTCAATGAGAATCGGTCTAACAAGACTTGCTAAAATGGCTGTGGTAAAGTAATATTCACTTTCTACTGCTTGTATGGACATTCTGCTTCTGCTTCTCTGATTAAGCATCTCATATGAGAAAATATTTAAGCAGAACTTTAAAGGCTACCTGTTCTACAAGCTGTTGCAGTATTACAATGTCTTGTCAGACACGATACAGAATCTATTTCTGTTCAGTAATTACTGCAATATACATCTGTGCTTTTGAGACTGCCATAATGAGAAGCATTTCTATAAAGCTTTGACTACATAAATACACTGAACTGTCAATAGGGTAGACGGCAGCCAGGATGGCACTGATTTGACTTGACGAATAAACAAGATGTTTTAATTGTTCCTGAGTGATAAGAATTAGAAAGGGAGGTTCTCCAGAATGGCCCACAGAATCATTACATTGGGGCTGTTCCTTGTGACTGCTTCCCAGATCTGACTGGTTGCCCATCATCACTAAACAGAACATAAAATCATGATTTTTTTTAGCAGTGTGTATCCATTACATGTCAAGAACATGCACTACTGTATATCAGTCACCTGAGGGGTAGTTCAGACATAGCCCACAAATCCAATCCATCAGACATTAATACGATATTAATTGACTGTGTGCAACTGTTCATTTCTAACATCTATATTCCTAAATTGCCAGACCATCCGTTATCTTATCAGAGTTGAAGTCTGTACTGTTTTTCTGGGGATTGGATGAGTTTTGGGCCATATGGAAGATCGCTCTCTTTCAACTCCCAATAATTTCTCCTGCGGTGATCAGTTTGCACATTTTTTGTTCTAGAAGGAAGAGCAAAATGTTAATGTTACAAAACTTTAAAACAAGAAATAACAGAATGCTAATGTCAGAGCTCTTAGCTGTTTCTTGCTAGTTCTGTAATCTTAGCAAGATTGTTTTTCCTTTTACAGAAATATTGCAAAATTGAATAAACGCTTATTGAATCAGGCCCTTGGCATTCCTGGGAGGTCCAACCCAGAATAGTTTCTGAGATCTAATGAAATCAGAATTAAAAAAGTATGGCTGCAGGCTATCAAGACTGACACAGGAGAGGGTAGCAGAAGCCATGGAATCTATTTGGACTTGATGCAGTAAATACAACTACAGCATGACAAAAGGCTATTAGCTATCAGACAACCAGAAATATATGTATTTTTTTATTTAAATTTTATTTTTTATCTCAAGACAATTAAGAACTTAATCTAAAACTTAATGGAACAACATGATATGGAACCGTGTATCCTTTTCGAAGAAGAAGAAGAAGAAGAAGAAGAAGAAGAAGAAGAAGAAGAAGAAGAAGAAGAAGAAGAAGACGACGACACACATGCTAAATCAGATGAAGTGGAAAATGAGTAAGTAGATCCTGAAAATTCCTTTTAAATCACTGGACTAACACTTTTAAAATAATGCCTATAAATCTATAGCCATCACATTAAGTGGCAGTATAGTAAAGAAATACCTAGATTCACTGTGTGTTAACTAACTTCTTACATAAATATAGCCTGGTCAAGAGCCAATAACTCAGACAAAATAGGTTGCCATGATTGTGATATTCTTATGAACCATATTAATTGTTATCACATTGATTAGTAGTTCTGAAGATATAGTTATAATAGGAGTGTGACATCACGACGGAAAGACAGTTAGTGCAAGCATTCCTCAAAGCCGTTGAAAAGTATTTGTCAAGGTTCCCTCAAGACAACAGATATGCTTTAAACAGTGACACGGTGGGTCTAATTTTTCCGTTCTTCAGAAAATAAATGAAATTACTTTTATACTACCGTTTTTGACAGAACTTTGATCTGTTATGATGCTTGTTTCCCTTAAAGAATGATGTAGAAAGTATGGAGCAGTACTTGTATCCGGGGTTCTTTTATCATAAACCTTTACAGTAGACTCCCCTCTGGTTTTGTTTTGCTTTTAATGTAGACACTTTCAGCTCTAATGGAACTCGTAAATACTTTGTACTATATATCATTATCATTAACCCACTGAGTCAAGCCTCAACACTATACTAGATGCTGGTTATCTATGTATGGTTGCATTCAAAACCAAAATTTAAAACCATGACAAACTATGGTAAACAACAGCACAACAAAAGGTGACAGATGTAACCCCGGTTCCCTGAAAGAGAAGATGACAAACAACCATACCTGCCACAGGTGAGGTTCTTACTGAGCACTTTATGTCAAAGCTGCCTATAGGCCCAACCGGGGAGTGACGTCCTCGGTCCCACCTTCTGCAGTTTGTTGGTCGTCTTCTCTTTCAGGGAATCGTTCCCTTTCAATTTGAAGACGACCAACAACCATACTTTTGGGAAATTAGATGACAGTATGTGTCACAGGCAGACGCCATCATCTCATCCACTCCCATACCGCTGGCACGAATGTATGGCCAGGGGAGATAGGTGTGTCCATCAAGGCTGACTTTGGCGTTAGGCCTGAGATAGCCATCTGCGCGCCATTAGTGTCTCGCCCACTTACTGCTCCTTGAAGAAGACCGTGAGTGGCTGCAAAATCGTTGGGCTGTAACCTGTGCACAGGGAATGTCCTGTGAAGGACTCAAGGGCAAATGGAGGAGAGGGGAGGTTGGGGCTCCCAGTGCCGCAGAAGGTCCAGCTGATCTAACCGAAGAAGTCTCACCTGTGAACTCTGCTAGTCTCCTGTGCAGAGTCCTTTCCTGGGACTGCGCATATTGGGCAGAACATCTTGTCATTTATGGCAGAGGAGGCATGTTGCATGCCCAAGCACTGTACACAGAGATGTTTGTCCTATGGGAGAAGCTTCCCTCCACAGGACGTGCAAGGGTGAAAACCAGACATCATCGACGTGTCGGTGGCGGGGCACCGAGTCACAGAATGTCTAATGTGCAGGGAACGAAGGGCATTGAAGCACCAAGGCTCTGGGACACCAAAGCACAGAGGCACCGAGGCCGAGACACTGGAGGCACCGAGCATTGAGTAAGAAAGCACCAAGGGTATTGGGCTGGGTGTCTGGTCTGGACCGCATGCAGTCACACAACCGAGGCAGCGTGTACCTTGCAACAGCGTGGAGCACTGCCTACAAACAGTTGCAGTCTGAACCGCGTGCAGTCATACAGCTGATGCAGCGTGTAGCATACAGCGGACAGGAGCACAGTCTACAGTCAGCCAATACACCGGGGTGGGTGGGTCGAAATGTCCATGGAATCTACTCTACAGTGGGTCATGGTAGAACCAGACCCAGTGGAGGAAGCACACATTTTTTTTAATTTTATTTTTTATTACTGCAGGCAGTGAAAACACACACTCACTCACACAGTAGAAAAAAACCACAATCAACACAGCAGAAGCTAAAGCGGTGGGCTTTAGACCACGTGCAGCGAGTGGGCATGCCGAGCTAACCGAGAGTAGCTGACTCAACAGTGGGCGCGTTGCAACCTGATCTCGCTGGAGGATTACGTCTCTCTCTTCTTGTTTTTTTTTGGTTCGCAAAGAGCAGAGGAAAAAGACAATACACACACAGCAAACTGTTAGGTTAGTGAAAAGCAGACGGTGATCACTGGGCGATGTAGGCTGTTGAAAAGTTTTTTTTTTTTTTTTTAATAAACAAAAGTGTTTTAGCTCAGTCCTCAGAAGGGAAGTTTCTGATTCCACGGAAGTGGAGAGCAGACTTTCAGCAATAAATTGCCAGGGGACTCCAGAAAACTCAGTTAGAGCTCTTTTAAAGACTCAATCACAGCCACTGGTAAAGTTTAGTTATACCTATCATATTAACCTGGTTGTGAGAAGCAAAAGAGGACGTGATCTCCGTGGAGTGACTACTTATTCTCTCGGTGGGTGGGACCGAGGATGTCACTCCCTGGAGGGGCCTATCGGCAGCTTTGACATTAAAATGCTCAATAAATACCTGACCTGTGGCAGGCAGTTCCCAAAAGTATGGTTGTTGGTCGTCTTCGAATTGAAAGGGAACCATAGTATTGTAATGGGAAAATGAAAAATAACCACACACACTTATCATGGTAAACCTTTATTGATGGAAAACAGCAAGGTTTGCAAAAAAGATAAATAATGATGCCCTTTAACTGTCACTTCTGTTCCTCACCCTCTTGCTCGTTACCCTACAGAAAAAGACTGAGAGGCTTCTATACTGTGACTTCCAGTGACACGCCTGCTCTGTGGCTTTCCACCTCCTGGGCCACTGCCTTTCACAAGCAGTAAATTCAACCTCATTTAAGTCTTTTGTAGGGCTGACCTGTGGTATTACAGCCAACAACACACCTAATCAAAAATCTAAGAGATCACGTGAGGTTAGTTTTTGGTATGGTAAAAAACAACCAAACCATCCACACCATCAACAAAGGCAAGGGCACATTATACCATATGGATTAAAACTACTAGGTATTAGCTACGGATTATTGCACAATTAAAGGTTAGGTTGTCTATAAAGCCTTCCATCAAAGAAGCTCCCCAATTAAACCAAGTTGCCTGTAGCGCATTAGGAAAAGTCAACCTCATGCATCTACTCTCAAAGCTCTATTATATAAACATTCACTACTTTTTAGCACATTCTGCAAAAAATAAAGGTGCACAAGACAAAATCTCTTTTCTTCCTCTGAACACCATTTCCATTTCAACCCCAGAGATTTTGCCACATTACTGACAGTTTGCTGAAACCATGTCACATTGGCTGGATTTGTGAAAGAAAAAAACCCTTTTTGAACACTGATCAAGAGCAGTTTAACAAATTAAGTGTGCAGAACATATAGTGCTATAATTCTATGAATGTAACATGCAGTCCCTTTATATTATATACATGTTGCATGTTGTATGCAAGATGAACCGTATGCTCACAGTAATAGTCTTCTATATATTACAATATGGTATTATACTGTACATGGTGTTGTATTGACTGGTGAGCTCTATACAAGTTGTGAGTGCTGTACATTATGCTTGCACTATAAAAGGTATGGTAGCAGCTCAGTCATATGCTTTACATACAAGGTGGCCGTTATACATGTAATATTCTGAATATTACTCCAATAAAAAAGATACAATGGGGCTATCAGAACTAACAGGCAAGTTAGCAATAAAACCATCTATTTAGGGTTTAGTTTTACAGTATTTAAACTGAAGAAATAACATAATATTTTGTGTTAGAAGAATTTTTCCTCTTAAACTAATTAACACAGCAGTGCTTACATCACAGCACCTGCACGGGAAGACTTGGGAACAGTAATCATACACCATTATAAAGATAACTTTTTTTTGTCAGCTGTTTACTTTATATAGGAAGTCACAATCTGTTACTGTTTTAGGTATGTATAGTTAATTTCAACAGCTGTCTCAAAGCACGATCAACTCCCCTAACACCAACTCCCCAGTCTAACATGCACAGCTTCAGAGACTCAAAACAGTGGTGTGCAAAGTTACTGTTTCTGCAGTCTGGTCGGCCACGAGCCAGACAATGAATCCAATTTTTCATTCTGTCATTATAAATATTCCACCACTGACGGTTCTGATTTGTCTGCAGTTGTGGTTAAAGCAAAAGGGCCTGCTGGTGAAGAGTGAAGAAAAAAAAAATGAAGATGAAATTAGGGATTAGAAGAAGCCCAATTATTATTCATTTTCACAGGAAATAGACAAAGAAAAAAAAAATGGACATTTGTACAATAAATTTAGCTACAGTGTAGCCCAGGTGCTGAAACATTTACTCCATTCTTCACCTGATAGCTTCTCATAAAATATCTGCTCTCTGTCTATCTTATAGTACACAGGAGCACCTCTGGAGAGTTGAAAATAGTAGTTTAAAGCTCACTTCAGTGTCCGTCTGTGTTAGATTGCACTCCTCCGGACCCCTACTGATGGAGGCCTAGGGGAAAGGCTCAGGAGTTATTTAATCAGGGGGGTCCTCTGAGTGCTGATTAGAAAGAAGCCCTTCCATTGTCCATTTTCAGAACAGAGGCTGAATTGGCCTGCCCCTCACCGGCTCCAATTCACGGGAAGAAATTTCACCTGTCACAGAGTTTGTCAGGACTTCAGAATTCAAAATCTCACCGCCAAATAAATAAAATATCATCCTTGCCTCTCAGCCTGGCCTGGCAACTTCCCCAGCTTGAAGCTGATCTTTCACCTCCTAGATCACAAAAAAACAGCTTGACTCTCGGCCAAAGTGTGTTCTAATTTCTAGCTTTTTTTTTCTCTCGTCCCCTGCTAGTCTTGAATCCTCTCCTGAAGAAATAAGAGTGCTTCTTTCATAATTCAGGTATGTTGAACACTCAACTGTTTCCCAGCTATGTCTAACTTGGTGTATTAAAATTGTGTATTGCAGATATTATTTATTGCAAGAATATGTCGAAGAAGCATATGCATAGGAGCATAAGGCACAGAACGCTGTCAATGCAACATATAACATACAGAATTGACAACATGTTCTATTTTTATCTTTTGTACAAATTTGGGGATAATTGGTATAAATAATATCAATCAACAGTGCTGCAACATCAGTAATAACCAGAGAGACAGTATACATATAATTTAAACAAATCTATACCAATTACCATGTCTATACATGGTATACAAATCAAATGTCTATACAAATCTATACCAATTACCATCATACAACCACAAATACCCCATTTCCATGAACCATATAACCCGGGTATGTGCTCGAGTTTGCCCCCCACACCTCCATTTCCATATTTTTAAATTACTCGAGTTGGCTCCCAATTCGGAAGGGAGCCCAAATTCTCTGGTTTGATTTCACTCACCAGGCTGGCCTGAATTCTAAAGTCAGAATTCAGGCTGGGAGGAAATTACATCACTAAATGTCAATCAAAAATATTGTAGAGGGCGGGAACATACTGCTTAATGTGACATTTTGGCTGGTATTAAAGTTGGCAGATTTGCTACTTTGGGGGATTTTGACGGTTTTTGCATTGCTGTTTTTCACTAAGCAAAAAGATTTCAATAAATGTTTGAAATCTGTCTGCTAAAACAGTATCTCATTTACAGTAACTTGTTATACTAGCATCCACAATGTCACTGCAGGAACTTGGAGACCAACATAGTTAGACTAGCAAGCACTGGTAAAATCAGCTCAGTTTTAAACAGTGAAGAACTAATTTATTTTAATGTTTTGGTTTGTTTATGGACTTTGAGATACATGCACGGCGGGTGTCTTTGGTAGTATCTATGACATATCAACAGTAACAATCTTCCATTTTGTTGCTGTTTCATAAACAATTTTGGCTGTTACTTAATTAAACCCTTGTAATAAAATAAAATAAAAAAGAACATGTAAAATGCTTAACATTAAAAAGAACAGTCCTACTACAGGAGCAGGTGCAGTTTACACTGCCTCTAGGTTTCTGATCGCCTCAGATCAATTCCAGATTTGTGATGGAAAAGTTTGGTCTACTTTTTATGTTTTCAAGCAAATTGGCTTGCAAAACTGCCACTGTCATATACACTTTGGCACCTGACGCATTATTTCTCTTGTCCAGCACTTCTTTCCCTGTTCTTCATGCCAGTCTGCCAGAGGTACTGCGTGAAAAAAATTCAAAAGAATATTGAGATTGATTTATCTTTTAAATCACTGACAATTTAACTGTAATACCGTCTGCAGCGAATGTACATCTTGACTCACTAGTATTTTCTGCCCAACTCATGAGATAACTCGGGTAACTAGGAAAAGCATGGAAATGCCTCCTTTTTCACCAACTCCAGTATTCCATCAACTCGAGTTCTGGGAGAATTCAGACCAATTCCAGCCCACTCAAGTCTTGAGTTGGCTGGCCACGGAAATCAGGTACAAGAGGTTCAAACCAGTATAAAATGACAAAATAACTATATATATAAAGGACAGTTGGTTTTGTCCTTTTCAAAATTATTTTCTTTGTGTTGTTAGGCATCCCATTGACATAAAAAAAAAAAGAAAAAAAAAAGAAAATGACCATATCAATTGAATGAACCTTGCTACTGGCAGTTAATAGTTCAAAGTTAGGTTTATGCAAAAAAAAAGAAGAAAAAAGAGACATCCTTTATCCTCAGTTGGCTGTAAATAATTAAAAGCTGGGCTTGCAAAAAAAAAGGTTTTCTTTATGGAACTGTATGTTACACCAATATTATGGTTGGCATTTCAGCATAATTAACTTGAACAAACTGCTGATTCCTAGGGCTAAAAGAATGAATTAAAAGTAACATTTTTCAGATAAGGAATTTAGGTAGAATCATACAGATATGCAAAGACCTACTGCAAGAGGCTTGGCTGCTTCTGTATCAAGAATGCATGAAATAGCATGATAAGTGTTCTCTCTCACACTATAGCACGTCAGGAGATTGTAGGACCTGTGTACCAAATAATAACAATCCAACTTTACTATAGGTTCAATTATAAAAACAAATAAATACCCCATTCTCAAGCTATAGCCTTCTCCATTACGTATTACTACCTTCTGGACCATCATTTCAAAGTGTTCACTCCAGGCTTTAAGGTGCTACAGTGTATAAGACTAGTGTTGCTGTTATATGTGCTACTGTATGTAGAGGAATATTGTTATCTAGGCAGAGCTACAACATAATGTAGACAATATACTGATATACAGTCTTGGTATTAGCTATTGCCACTGAACAAGAACAGTACATCTAAGTACTCTTGTTCAGTTACTATCTTCACATAAATCATAAAATAGCTCTCCTGTCACATTCTGGATTAGAAGTCACTCAAGATTGTTTTGATTTTAGTGGGAAATATCTTGACAAATCCTAAACAGCGTCCAGCAACATTGTTTACTTGAAATAGTTTCTTGGAAATGAAAGCAAACCATACTGAATTAAAAGGGAAGCAGCAGTCCCCTTTTTACCTTTCAAATATGTTCAATCCAGCCAGGACTAACCTCAATCAAAAGAACTATTAAAGTGATCCAGAAGTTCCCATTCTTTGTTGGATAGCTTTCGACCAGCACCGCCAGAGTCTGCAATTGCATTATGCAGATCTGAAAACCTCACACCAGACTTACTGAACAGATGAAGCTATCCTACAGATGTTGCTTTTGTGTTTGTGAGATTTGTCAAAAGTGTACTCTAAAATATTAACTATGAAGGTGTGCACCGAGCATGCTTCCAAAAGCTGAACAAGTCAAAGTTACGAAAAGTCAAGCCATCCGCTGGCCTTTCAGCATCGAGTGGTACAGTACCTGTAGCTCTGTCTGGAAGAAGAACTTCTGGGGGCATTGCGAGCAGTCGTAGATTTTGTCCTCTTGACCGTGAGCAGAAAAGATGTGGTGCTGCAGTTTGCTGGCCTGAACAAAAACTGCAATGGTAGAAAAAGGGTAATTGTTATTGGATTATCCTTGCAAAATCTAAAAAGGTCACAGATAAGATTATTGATCGTTTCCTTTATTAATCAATATATTTCACCCATTAAGATGCCACTTTTAATATCATACAACATTAGAACATGTACATACAGTGAACAAATGCAGAACCAAACCAGAAGGGCTAGTGATAATGTTGGCCAAGTCTTGATTATCACTCCTTTTAGACTCACTGTTTGTTCATAATGACGTTTTTAAAATCAATTTTCTTACCCCTTATTAACACAAGCAACATCAACATCACCCCTCGCCCCCCCCTTCTCGTGTTTAGATTGTTTTGTTTTTTTACACTTATTTCCACTTCAAATAGAATTAAAAGTTCCCCATGCTAATGCTCTATAGCGTGCTACATGACAAATATGAATCATGGATTAAAGTGAAACTAAAAAAAATAAAATAATGATGTGATGAGTTATCATCCCAAGAGAAGGTTAACCAGTTCTAGCATTGCTCATGCCAATAAGAAAATAGATTTCATAATCTCTTCTTTAAGTAGGACAGTGGGCCTGACACAATTCTCTTCATTGACAGCATACATCTAAAAATGCTAGCCATACAATCAATATTCTATTACAATTCTATCAAGCACTTGAGGTTCCAGGAATTATTAAAGGATTGCAAGCATGCACAGTAAGTATGAAACTCCATGAGTGGCCAAAATTGAACATTTTCTATTTTAAGGAGGTAAACAACTAAAATCTTTAATATTTTTTAAGAGTGGTTCATCTTCAGTGTCACTTAAAACAAGATGAATATTTTGATTGCCTCCAAAGTTGGCATGTTTTAACTAAGAACAAATAGAAAAACATAAAGAAAAATTGGAAATCACTTCTGCCAAAACTGTACATTCAGGATGTTACTGTATAAACTTAGACCCCGTTCACACTACTGGGCCCCATATTTAGTTCTGGAACCCCGTTCACATTTGTGTTTTAAGGTGCCTTTGCACGTTCACATCTGTGACTGAAAAGCGGGCCTAAAACGTGGCGAACTGCTTGTTTTTTTTTTTTTTTATGGAACAATAGCCTGCACTCAGAATAGAAAAACTACTGGGATATACAGTAATCCTTTTTGTATCCTTTTGTCTTTTTTTTTTTCAATGCAGCCCAGTAGCAATTTTATGATATACAGTAGAAGTATGTTTGCAGAAGTATTCACCTCCCTGTAAAGTTTTCACATTTTGTTGGCACTTGAACGTACTCCATGACAGTTTTAAATTAGACTTTACATGTAGAATCTACACAAACTACTCCACATTGGTAAAGTTAAAAAAAAGCATATAGAATATAAATAAGTAAGATTTACAGAGAAAAACAAATTAATCTCAGCTGCATAAGTATTCAACCCCTTTGCTACTGCAGCCCTAAATCAGCTCAGGTGCAAATGATTTGTTTGAAAGGTCACACAATTAGTGAAATGGTTTCAGCCTGTGTGTACTCAAAGTGATTTAACTTGTAGATAATTTCCCTCAGGTATATAAAGACTTTCAAGCTGCAACGCACAGTGATCCAACAAAGCAACCATGAAGACCAAGGAGCTTTCGAAACAAGTCAGGGATAAAGTGGTAGAGTGGCACAGAGCACGAGAAGGGTACAGGAAAATGTCAAAGGCACTGATTATCCCTCTCAGCACTGTCAAGTCCATCATTAAGAACAGGATGATGCATCATACTACCCAGACACTACCCAGATCAGGTCGCCCTCCCAAATTGAGCAGCCGGGCAATCAGGAAACTGGTTTGGGATGTCACTCTGAAGCCAACAACGAGCTTGAGAGATCTGGAAAGTTCTGTGTCTGAGATGGGAGTCAGTGTTCACACATCAACAATAAGCCAGTCCCTACATAAAGCTGGCATGTATGGATGGGTGGCAAGAAAGAAGTCATTACTCAAAAAGCCTCATCTTAAAGCATGTATGGACTTTGCGAAAAAGCATGAAGATGAAATGCAGACATGTCAAAAAAGGTTTTGTGGTCAGACGAGACAAAAATGCAACTTTTCGGTCTAAATTCCAAGTGTTACGTCTGGCGCAAGCCCAACACTGCACATCACCCAGTCAACACCATCCCAACTGTCAAGCATGGTGGTGGCAGCGTCATGTTATGATGATACTTCACTTCAGCACAGTCTGGGAAGCTTGTCAGGATAGAGGGGGGAATGGATGGTGCAAAGTACATGCGAATCCTTGAAGAAAACCTGTTTGAGTCAGCCACGACTCTGAAACTGAGGATTAAATTCACATTTTAGTAGAACAATGTCCTGAAGCACAAAGTCAAAGCCATACTGGAGTGGTTGAATAAGAAGGGAATTATTGTTCTTGAGTGGCCCAGTCAAAGTCCTGACTTGAATCCAATCAAAACTTTATGGCGAGACTTGAAGATTGAAGTCCATCAACGATCCCCAACAAACTTATCAGAATTGGAGCAATATTCCCATGAAGAATGGGCAAAAACTTCACCATCCTACTGTGCAAAGCTAGTAGAGATCTATCCAAAAAGACTCACAGGGGTAATTGCTGCAAAAGCTGCTTCTACCAAGTACTGACTTAAGGGGCTGAATACGTATGCAACCAGTCAATTTCATTTTGTACATGTTCTTTGCAAGTTTTGCTGACATTTAACCTCCTCCTCATATAACAGTGTTCAGTTTAACCACTACAGCTTTGAATAAAAAAAGTTTGTTTGAAAAACTGCATACATTATTTGCAATTCAACAAAATGTGACATTATTGGTACGGGGTGAATACTTCTGCAAACCAGTGTATATTCAAAAAAAAAAAAAAAAAAAAAAAAAAAAACAAGGACTATTTTGGCTTAGTGTTATGGTGTGATGGTCCAAGCTTACCCCCACCCACAATCACATTATTCTTATAAGAACACAGAGGTATTTAGAACGTAGGAACCAGCAACTTGCTAGTGCTGACTGGTATAAATATTTATTTTCGTAATGAATACTTCACGCAGATTGCAAATAACTATTAGGTTGTACACGATGACTGACATTCACAAAACAAACTCACAACTGACCACCTAATAGTACTACTGCTCCCTCCTAAAGAAAGACACAGCACTAAATAATCTTAAATACATTACACATGTTTCTTCTCATTTATACTTATTTGTTTAACCTGCATGAATACCGTCTTTGTTTACAAACACAATCATTAAACTATTCTATCGTTTACTCATTATTATTAGGCTTCCATGACCATAGTGTTATTGCTGGGATTTTTCTTCTTCTTCTTCTTCTTCTTCCCACCAAAAATTGCTTGAAAACTGACGAAATTCGGTAGGACAGTAGATGCTTATGGGAACTTGGTAAATGTTAATTTAACATATGTTGTAGGTCACATGGTTTGGCTGCCATATTGGATTACTTGTTGAGGGATAGTCCAAAATTAAATGGTGTTCGTAAGAAGCTGGTAGGTTGTGTGGTATGGCGGCCATGCTGCATGACATCATAATCACACGGTACAGACGTCATAATCACAAACTTTTATGCAGCTGTACCGAGACTCGATTGCTAATCAATCATTCAACTGGAGTCGCCATACAACTGCATGTGAATTAATAAAGTGCAATTCCCAGTGCTTGCATATTATTATATTTTACCTGCACGTGAAGTGCTGTGCAATCCTCATGCCTAAATACAAATATACATTTTAAACAACTCGTGTTCGACAGACCCATTTATGTCCCGTGTACCAATGACTATACACCAACATTAACACAAAACATGCAACATATAACCCCGAAATACACACAGGGGCGGGCAACATTGCCACACCCATGTATGCTCTATTAAAAAATGTCACTGCCTGTGACTGCTGACCTTTCCTACAGGTCAAATGTAAAACTAGCTAATAACTCCTTATAGAGTGCAGATAGGGCCATGGTTACTATGGTACACATACAGTAACCCAAGTATGCATTCTGCACTATTTGCTAAAGTGTTTGGTACTGGTTACTGACATTCTGCACTATTTGCTAAAGTGTTTGGTACTGGTACTGGAAGCCGTAAAGTTGCTGGCAACGCTAGTTATCATTGTTATTATTATTCTCTAGACCCTAACCATTACCAGTAAAGACTGAACATTAGCATTACCCCTTCTCTTAGAAGATTACTGAACATATGGCTATAACAAAACCCTTGTCCCACATGTAAATGACTACTTAGTTAAGGGAATCACCCTAATCTAAATACAGCAATAAGCCGTCACATATCAAATACACTTTTCTCAGCAATACGAATGATACATAATAAACCACTGCTCTATCGCCAGTAGACTAACATTAGCAATAATAATCACAATAACAGGTATTGAAATACTACAGTGAGGGTCTCACCCTCACATGGTGCATCAGCAATCTTAATATTTGTGGATGAGAACAGTACTATAACCGCGGACCAGTACCTCTGAAAACGGGTACCCGGTTCCCAATTTGGATCCAAATGTCAAAAATCTGGTTCCAGTGAGTACTATAATAAAATTGATTATTAAAAACTTAAATCCATTAAATGATCAAAGGCTTTTAATTTCTGTCAAATACATTTGATAACTACAATTTACACTTCACACCACAGCACATACACAGCGCCTATGTTTATATGTATTTAAGATGCCACCCCACCCCCCTTTTGCTCACACATTAAACGTAAGAAAGTTATTATTTAACATACTTTAACCAGTTTGTTTTTAGGTGTGCATCCCTTAAAAAAGATAATCCTGTTTTTTAATTAGTTGAATTTTTGGAAAACAGGATATGGTTTCTGGTAAGGGATTGGCTGGTGATAGGAAAAAGGAGAAGAAACATACTGGTGATGGAGTTGTTGTTTTTCTTGACTCATAGCTAGTGAATGTTTTAAATACATTTGTTAAATCAGGTTCTTGGAAAAATTAAAATGTCAATCAATGGAATAACAAGGTTAAATAATGCTTTATGTGTGCTGTTTGCCTACGAGACTGACAGCGAATGGTATGCATTATGTTTGTTATATCTTAATTTAAAATAAACTTGATTATACTGCGTTTGTATTTTTAGCAGTATTACCAATAAAAAGTATGTCTCTGCGAGCATGCATGAATTTGTTTTAATCCCACCATATCATGATAAAGAAATTATTATCAATATCGACCGATATCATATCAAAATATCAATATTGGTGCCCACCTCTATTTTTTATAATTAAAGTTGTATGATGTAGAAATAATTACCATTCAATATTGATCCACTGCCGTCTTGCCTAGCACAGATTCAGCTTTCTAATTAGCTTTCACATACGTGGGAATATGGGAGTGTCTACTGAGCTACTTAACCACATTGGAACCGCACTGAAATGAGGGCCTAAATCTGGGCCGGCCCTAGGCCGCCTCAAATCGCAAGTGTGAACGGGGTCTAACTCTGACTAACAGGAAAAAACAAAAACAAAACAAAAACAAAACAAACATGGAAAGACTGAGGTTAGACATGTTTTATTTGACAAACAGTGAACAAAAGGTTCTGTAACAAATCTATATTTTCCTATGTATGCGTTTTGTCTAGTAATATCCTATTAAAAAAAAGGAAAAAATCAAATATTTGGTTATTTAATCTATATTATAATAAATATTCTCAGTTTCACATTGCTGTCTAGACTGAATAGGAAGAACAAATGATTCAGTCAATATGAATGCGATCTAACACTTTGCAGTGAGTTCTTATTCTTCTAATAACTGTACAGCTAGAAATGTTATTAACAAGATGTAATGTTATGGTCTTTTCTTCAGTATACTACAAAGCAATGTCCAAGAAACCACACAAAAGAGTTACTACACAACCCATCAAGTTAACAATTTATAACTAAAGTAGAGAACATTATACTAGTCATTAAGGCAGCCACCTTTAAACGTATAAATGTCTCTGTTTAGTTTAGTGCTAACAATCATTTAGAAAATCCATATACTATAATCTAATATTGACAGGCTGTATCAATTATCTCAGGTTTGTTTTTGAATTGTCTTGTAATTGCATACTAACTCAAAAGACTTATTTAATAACCCTGTATGTTCTGTAAGTGCCTGTACAGTATATCTACAGTGGTTGCTGTTTTCTACGTTCTAAATACCTCTGTGTTAAATACCTCTAAGTATAATGTGATTAATGATGGACTTCACTGTGCTGAGAGGGATAATCAGCACCTTTGAAATTTTCATGTACCCTTCTCCTGCTCTGTGCCTCTCTACCACTTTATCCCTGACTTGTTTTGAAATCTTCTTGGTCTTCATGGTTGCTATGTAAGTTGCAGCTTGAAGGTCTATATACCGGAGGGAAATTATCTACAAGTTAAGTCACTTTGAGTACACACAGGCTGAAACAAATTCACTAATTTTGTGACCTTTCAAACAAACCATTTGTACCTGAGCTGATTTAGGGCTGTAGTAGCAAAGAGGTTGAATACTTATGCAACGGAGATTAATCTGTTTTTTAACTGTAAATCCTGTAAAACTTATTTAAATTATATATGCATTTTTTTTAACTTTATCAATGTGTAGTAGTTTGTGTAGATTCTACATGTAAAGTATAATTTAAAAGTGTTGTGGAGTACGCTCAGATGTCAACAAAATGTGAAAACTTTGCAGGGGGGTGAATATATCTGCAAACCACTGTATATATGTTAAGGTACTACATATACAAAAAAGTATTTTATTGATCTGTTTAGATAATTACACTACCTTACAGAAGCTAATATGCAGCAGCAAAAAAGCAAAAAATAAACACAAAAATCATCCACCTATACAGTACATAGTTTTTACTGCTCAACCATAAATTCTGAGGTAGACACACATTTCACTGGGTTATATTCAAACAGACTCAGTCTGGTTCGTTTCGTTTGAAGCAATGTGCAAAGGGGCCAAGTTCGTTTGGATGCAAGCTAAAGTTTCAAATTTCTTTCAGGACCAAGTTCGGTTGTGTTCACAGTGCAGTTTGCAGCTTACATGGTCTGTGAACCGGATAGAACAAGGCATCTTGGTATCTTGAAAGATGGTAGCTATTGATGTATTGCTCTGGTTTTAGAGTGTTTGCGATTCTATCATACTGCTGTGGAAGAAAGCATGGAACCTGGGGGAGCACTTTGCTAATTTAATTAATATATTTGTTGAATGCCTACAGTATTCAGTTACACAATACTGCACAATTATCCTACTGTAGCCATTAACCAAAGTAATTTCACAAAACAATGACTATATTTCACTATTTGTGTGACTTTTGTTGTTTGCCTGGGATTTTGGTGTCTGACCAAATCAGAGCTTCAGTTACTCACACTGTCCATGTAGTTTAGGGTGATCAGATTTACAGAGTGAAAAACTGGGACTTTTTTGTTCAATTCACTGAAGTCAAAGCAACTCAGTTAAAATGACAGTCTATAATAACCTGTCAAAACATGTTAAATGTACAAAAAGCCACATTAAAAAAATAGTTTTGCTATTACAATTTAAACATGTTGTATACACATAATCAGAATGATTAAGTAAATAATCCATAAGATTCTATATTTTATTTTTTAAAAGTGATATAAAACCAAAACCAGGACAATTTCCAACAGGGACAACAAATGAAGGCTGAAAACAATCCCAGTTTTCTCAGGGTGTCTGGTAAGCCTAATGTAATTCCACAAGACATTTCATTTTTTGCGCTACTTGCTTCCTCAGAATATGAACTAAACTACTTGCAAAATGTTTACTTCCGTCAGGTTACCTTGTGTAGTTAGTTTCCTATGTGCAAAAGGTTCTGCAGTTGTTCACAACTGAGTTTTAGCAAGCGGACCAAACTTTTTAGGTGGACTTGGTACGGTTCATTTCCCAAGCGGACTTTGTTGTTCACACTTCACACCAAACATACCGATCAGTACCGAGTGCAGACCAAACCCTCTAAACGGACCCAGTGTGAACACAGTCTAATTCCTTCATTGAAGTCTTCAAATATCTACTTTCATAGAGGGGAAACATTTCACATGTTACCTTGTTTCAGAATCTGCTTTGTTCAACAGGCACAATCTCATCAAACCACTGGCAAACATTTATCATCTGTTTATATTTTAAATACTTTTTACAACATACATATCTTCATGAAAACTGTAAACGTCATTGATATCATTGATTTAATTAAGCAATAGCCCATACTAGTAAACTTGGGAAGTTTGTCTGTGTCCTCCAAGGAGAACTTCAAACATGCTGTGTGTTATCCAAGACCCATAGACCCATATGCTTAAGGACTGCTGTTTAAAACACCAAGCCTCTTAGGCATTGATACTTTGGTAAAGTTAGTATTTATGGTTTCATTTAAATTTCTTATTACTTAAAACCTTTCCCCATGGCTACATTTGGGCACTAAACGGAATAAGAACACACACTATGGGTAAAGTCTCATTGGGTACTGAATGCAAGAGTTTCAATAATATAAACATGTTCCAATTTTAATGACTACAAAACAAGGCCCTAAGACTGTGTAACAGTTTACCTGGGAGACATACTATTAATAATTAAATTATCTATGCCACATGCAGTGTCGGCTTGGCAGCAAAGACTTCTGATGGATGCCTGGTGCACTTCGACCTGAAAAAAAACCTTTATGTCTACAATATCAATCTATCTGGCAAACGCGAGCTGATTATGGGGCGACGTCTTTGACACCAACCTAATGAAAAAAATGACAAGCCATTAAGAATCTGTAACTTGAGAATAATCCTAGAGCTGCATTCCTTAATTATTACGCACATCACTGAAAAGGGTCAATATCTTAAAGCTGATTTCTCCTTGGGTGTCATGCACTATAACATGCCTCAAATTTTTTTCATGGGCATTCTTTACATAATAGGAAACATAAGTCCACCTTTTTGGCACACTATTGTGGCACTACCTTTCTGGCAATCAATTCCCTACCTACCTATCACACAAACATAACTCATTAATCTGATGCATTCTTTGTGATTTTCAAATAATTTTTTAGCTTACTTGCTAAATTCTACTTTCGTATTTTCGTATCTTCCTCTTTTTTTATTGCATTAAATCATCAGTCTATAACATACATAATTAATGCTCTGCGTCTCTAGATTATGAAATGAAGCTTTAAGCCTAATTTCACAGAACGTGTTTTAAATTCCCAAGATCAACTGGGCACTAGCAGATTGGTGGGCTACTAATTTGGTAATACAAAGATGTCGGAACAAATGGCACAAGACTGATTTCCTATGTAGACGATAGACAATAATGCAGTCAGGCATCCTGTTCTTTTGCAGTCCCCACTGGAAGAAGGAAATAGCCTCGAAAGTGCCCTGTGTTACCAAGAGAAAGGGAGACGGGCAGGGGGCAAGTGCTGCTCTCTACAGAATATAAAGCCATCTGTGAAAAAAGTATGCCATGGTCTCTTGAGTTTGTTCTTAAATGGTACTGAGGTGGAAAAACCCATAAACAATCAAAATCCCTTATGAACAGTCAATGCATTTCTAGTTCTGAAATATACAAAGGTTTTCCAATAATGCTGTAGATAGAAAGCAGTTGCAATTGTGGAATTCATACTGACATACTAAAAAATAACTTAGTTATACAATCAGCTAGTAATAAATATCACTATGTTAAGTATAACTCATATATACTGTAGGTGGAGTAAAAGCAGCAGGTTTCAGGTTTCTTTAAAATTATGTAAAATGTTAATAAAGTATTGGCTGGTTTGCAGCTCCTGTTGGTTAGCACTAATCTTGAACAAAGTATTACAATAATCTTACTTTTGGTTTACTTACTTTAATCACTTGTGATGAAGCCACACAGGCACCCATGAGATACAAATACAGTACATTTATATTGAGAGACTCTAATTCATACGCACATTTGTAGGTTTTCAAATTTTGTATTTGTTTTAGTTTTTTTTTTTGTTTGTTAGGAAACAGGTGGCTCAGAACGGTGATACTACTTAAAACAATACCTTTCATCACTGACAAAACCTTTTCTCAGTTTGTTTGTTTTATCCTTCACATCCCCAATCCCAATTTTCAGACAACCCTTGTAGCAACTCCTACTGGAAAAGGCAGGCTGTCATAGCTGCAGGCTCCCCTACACCTGACGCCTGTCAAGCCTACTCTGAGTACAACAGTCACTTATGTCATTTTTCAAGGGGCTTTCAATTCTCTCATTGCCCAGCATAGTGCCTGGCATGACTTGGACCATAAACTTGAAGCACTGCTAGTCTGTCAATTTATTAAGCAATCTAACAGGTATTATCTTAATGCAGGCACAGGATCCCTGGATAGAGTGTACAGCAGAGATCTCCAACCCTGGTCCTGGAGAGCCCGAATTCTGCAGGTTTTCTAGGTGCCTTTACATCATCAATGGCTAAAGATCTGGAATACCTGTTAATCTTGACTGATAAAGCCAATAATTGGTGCATTTAAGTAATTGAGAGCTTGGCTGAAATAAAAACCAGAAGACCCTGCAGCTCTACAGAACCAGGGATGGAGACCCCTGGTGTACAAAATACAAGCACTTGCGAAGCAACTCCCTCATACTGGAAATTGTTTCTCAAGACAGAGGGACATATTCTCAAATCTAAATTTGTGCCAAGTTTCTGTAAAATAAATAACAAACTGCTGGTGAAACAGGACTGTCAAGAAACAACCAAGGAAGGACACATGGGAGCTTTTAAATTACCCTTTTTTTTTTACTTGAATGTTTTTAATCAAAAAAAATGTTTTGTTTTGTTTTTTAAATGGTGTTAAATTAGCATGGTAGTAACTGCTTTGTGAATATGACCCAGCGAAAGAGAGAAGAGAGAGTGGCTAGGGAGGGGGAATGAATGGAATCATTAAAACTGAGAACAGAGGCCAGTGCCCATTGATCTTACCCAAGCAAGCCCACCCCTCACACATGTTCACTGGATCAGGAATCTTATGCATTTTCATAAACTGGAAAAGATAAAGTTCACACCATGACAACCCCTTTTAGCCCATATTGACCAACTGAGACTACCTTCTATTCTCTTCTAAAGTAATTAAGTGTCACTGTTTCTCTTTCTTTCTCAGTTTATTAATGTTGGTTTTTTTTTACTATTATTTAGTTTTTTTCCTGTTAAATTGTTCTTTTTTAATGTTAAACACATATATCACACTCTGTTTCTATACTTATGCCCTACCAGCAACTGTCATTGTATCTCTATCAAACCTTCTCAAAAATGATACCTTGACCCTAAAATGACACTGTAGAATATATCATACCATTTATTACATGACAAGTGGAACTCTGCTATAGACTTTCACAAGGATATTCTGAGATATACAATGTACTGTCTGCTTCTGCTATGCAAAAAAAAGCTCTCAACTGACAGCATTTTATAGCAACCTGTTGCCGAATGAACAAGAGCAGTGGAACATAACTAAGACAAGATCCAAGCACCTGCCATACAGTGGTTGTAACTAGAGTTTGTGCCTCCCTACTTCCACTCTTAATAATGCTATCTCCTTGTGCAATCGATGCGTCCTGTAGTTATTGTTTAATTATACCATGTAAACATACCACTTCCCAAAAAGAAACAAGTGAAATGATTTTAATGATGTCAAATAAGCCTTCAGTGGACAGCAGTCTAGATCACAAAAGAAATGCCCAATTGTTCAGTTATCCATCTCAGGACTGAATGGCAGGGGAGGTCATGCAGTTTATGCTTTACAGGAGCTCTATGGCAATACTCCTGCCTACAGTGTGCCTGGCTGAATCCAGTGCAAATGTTCCTTATTATTTATGTGCTTAAAACATTATGGCTAAGGATAAAAATAGTCAAAAAATCACTATCTTTCCCTAAAAGCACCAACATGCAAGCCTTTAATCTGAAGAGCAAAGGCACAAGTATGCCTGTCATTGCAATTCTATACTGAAAGTGCATCTACACGCACAACTCGGACCTAAGCTGGCTCAGAGTTGATCAGAGTAAAAGATTCTGAGATCATCTGAGCCACCCATTTACACTTGAGCAAAGACCCAGGACAGCTTTGGCCCCGTGTGCGCCCGCATAGCTCCTGAACTCTGGTGTGTTTCCGAGGACGTCATACCATCCACCCCTTGTGAAGACATTTCCCCTCCCAAAAACAGAAGTGCTTAAATCAGCAACAAGCCTGTCATTTGTGCCACTTGTGTGTTTCTACTTCAAGGTGGTCGTCCCATGCCAATTCAGATTTCATTTTGACATCAGAAATGGAGCAAAGCATTGAGAATTTGCATATCGGACATTTAAAGAAACAGGTGTTACTGTATACATTTACACGTCAGTCTAACAACTCTTCTTATATGTAAATGTAAACACCACTTTATTGTCTTACCCATGAAAAACGGGAATAAATGACC
This sequence comes from Polyodon spathula, assembly GCF_017654505.1. Classification (NCBI taxonomy): domain Eukaryota; kingdom Metazoa; phylum Chordata; class Actinopteri; order Acipenseriformes; family Polyodontidae; genus Polyodon; species Polyodon spathula. The sequence continues at coordinate 33,256,425 of NC_054537.1, read as the reverse complement.
TGATTTCTTTGTACATATAAAGCTTAGAATTGTCAAACTCATTATTAAATCCTGATTTTTCAATCTTGCGTAATAAAGTAATAGGTGCTAATAAATCTCAAATGTCACTACAGTTGATCGCATGTGGAAATCTGTATTTGAAATGCCCCTGTATAGACATATATGGTAAATGCAGACATCTGTCACTGTTCGGTTTTCTCACGAGTTCCCACACTGCTGTTTTGAAGAAGAAATGAATTGTAGATTCAGCCTGGTTATTAAGCCACATAATTTAGTAGACAGACACATGCATCAGATATAACCTATACATGACCTATACAACCATTTTCAAATGATGTTTGATGGAATTATCGTATGTGAATTTATAAAAAAAAAAAACAAGAAAACATGTATTTCTTCATGGCCTACACACCTGTGATGACTTACAGTACCATTTTAATGTCATCTGTTATTATCAGGGCACAACTGAAACAAGGGAGTCACAAAAACATGAGCTTCTGCTTATTAAGTAATAATCATGGTGATAGTAACCAACATTTATATCATACTACTGTCTAAATAATAATAGCAATATTAATAATAGAATATTTGGTATATATAACAACAATAATTTATTAAAGAATGATACGTGACATAATCGCAATTTCAGCAATACTCTGAAATAATAAACCTAAAGAGAATATTATTATTTTTCACGCTGCGCTGCCAGTGGATCTTTAGCTGATGTAATAGGAGTTTGATCTTATCTTGCAGTTCCTTCATTCTCACACAAACATCTGTGTTGAGAAATCACATACTTTCTGTTCAAATGTGCGTACACACAGTTGCGCACGCAACAAGGATAAGTATAGGCCCAGGAGTTTTTATTGTTTATAAATTGAGTAGTATGCAAACTATCTGTCCTATTTAGCAGGCACATATTTACAATACAATAATGAGATGTTTACCAGCCAAGATGAAAATGGAACTGACAGAAATTGCTTTTACATGAAAACAATTCCATAATAGCCTGATTTAAATGTATTCCTTGAAGATTACTATTCATTGTATACGTGTTTACATTAAAGAGTAGCATTCAATATTACCTTTTTACAATGCAGATTGTGATTGCCAACAAGTGAACAGGAGGGAACCAGACCCCTGCTGCCCTGGGTATGTCACCTTAACCACCCAGTATTGCTATCTTTCTCACCTCATTATGCCTGCCTGCTTCCTCCCTTTGCAAAATATGATGTCCTTTTTTTCCCCCCACATCCCCATCAGTATTTGACTTTAAAATGTATTGCACCGTGCACAAGATCAGGTTAGGTTTGGCCGAGGTTCTCTTTATTATGTATACCTGACCAGGCTTCAGTGTCCACAGTCCCACAGGAGCTTTTAGATTACAATCTCCCATTCTGTCCTTCAGGGGTCCTCAAGGGAAACCCTAGCTCCGTATCTGACTAGTTTTTGCACTTCTATCCCTGTTATTGTCTGGTTGCTCACATTCTCTCATTTATTTTAACCCTGTGTTGAATTTTTTTTTTCTCTCAGATGTTTTGACACGCACTGCTGTGGCATACCGTTGGTCGCTAAGCAGACAGCAGCCAAGGAAATCACAGTGGAATACTAGAATTGAGGCCTACAGTTGAGGAAACTTGCCCCGAGGGATGAAGAAATGACACACAGTGTGCTATAATTTACTGCTTGCTGGAAGTCACTTTTTTAACTTAAGAGGAACAGCTTTCCGCTGTAAAGTGAAAACTGCAGTTAATATCTAATTTTCTTTATTATTACTCTCCTTTTAAATGTGTATCAACGTTATTGATCGTATTTTGGGCAACAGCATAAACTATTTTTGGTCACGTGACCCTGCATTAACCAGGGGATGCAAATTTAAAAACAATGGTTAAATACATAATTAATCACAAATGGATACAAGAGGTGACTTAAGCATGTATAGGAACCGCCACTGCTGTTTACACCTGTCACCAAGGACATGCATTGAGATGGGGGATAATTATGTAGAAACTGAACTATGATTTTTTTATTTAGGTTTTCTCCCCCAATTTAGAATGTCTAGTTACAGCTATTCCCCACAGCAGCTCAGGAGCACTGGAGGCTAGTGGGTGTCCTCCACCTATTGCCTCTATACGCCCACAGGCACAAGAGCAGATGCTGGCGAGCTACCGACCTCTGGAGGACCAAGGCTAGCCCTAATGACGTGCAATGTGGAGAAACAGTCAATGCCGCAGTGTTTTATGAATTATTAATTCATAAAACACTGCGCACTGGCTCTGACACTGACATCATAAAACCATAACCATTACCCTTTTTTTCACATGAATAACCATATTGTAAAGTGTCTTCCATAATAAAATACCCAGGCCTTGAACATGACATTTCTATTCATTATTGAATGCGGTGTCTAAAAGTGTATTTTTCTCAACATACACCATGTCCCCTCTCTCTAAAATAACATACTATTCATTTAATATAACTCCAAAATCCCAATAATCAGTAATTTGTCAATACAGGTGAACTCCTGAAGGAGCCGGAGTCTCTTGCGGTTTTCTCAGGCTGCTGTGGCAAAGAAAGTTGGCGTGTCAACATCGCAGGTGCCTCGCCTTGTGATAAGATGTGATTTCATTCTTTTTCATTTCATTTAGAAATAAAAAAATAATAATAATTTTGTTTAGGAGTAAAAAAAAAAAAAAAAAAAAAAAAAAATTGACTTTTAAATGATGTATTAAACATTTATTCAAAATGTGATGTGATTTCATTACTTTTCTTTTCATTTAGAAATAGAAAAAAAAAAACAGTAAAAAATACTTCTCTCTTGCACATGAATTATGAATATAAGCGGGACTAAGGTCCTTTCAAATTCCTCTTGTTTAGTTGGGACAGCCACTTATGCGGGGTATTTTTTACATCTCCAGAGGCACCCCGATAAAGTGGCATAGACTGTATATAAATATCGGTATATACGTGCTGTACACAAACATGTACAGCACTTATTACTTTTTTTCCCCTGAAGGGTATATAAAGACTGTTCCATATCAAATTCCAATACTGAATTTCAATCACATGTTTGTTCAGGAAGTTAGAATACAAAAAAGTGAAGCCACATCTTAAAGCTTTCTGTATAAAGCTCCCCATTTACTATAAGAAAACACGCATATTTGCAGACCTACCTGTGAAGCAGACAGGGCATTTGAAGGTGCCCCCCATGCCTTCGAAGCTGTGTTCTATTAGATGGCACTGCAGTTTGGCTGGCGAGTCAAAGGTCTGGTTACAGAGTTTACACTCGTGGTTCAAGCCTTCCTCTGTTAAGAAAAAAACAAAAACACTTTATTAATATGCTGAATGAATGACAATGAGAAAAAACAAAAACAAAAACAATGATAGACCAGACAACTGAACATATCCAGCTACCTACTGATTTACAGAACAATTACTGAAAGAACAGAACATTAAAGAGGGATACAGAAACCTAATATATTATAAGGCCACAAATTGGGATGTTACAATAAAAGACATAAGTGCTCCCACCTAGATTTTGCAGACTAGCTACTTGTGCTGATTTTCAAAGATTTGTAACTTACTAAAAAAAAATTCAAGGAGAAGTAATGTTTGAAAGGTTTGATACTGTATGTGCTCCCTGCTTCTTTGAAAACCAGTGGAAAGACTTCATGGTGAAAGGGGAAAAAAAATCAAACAAGTCAAAGTTGACAACTCTATTGATTACAATATGTCAAACGGTTTCACTTGGCACGTCTATCACTGCAGAAGCATCAAAGAACAAGCAAGCAGCAGCAGTTTTTTATCGGTAACCTTCTGTGTTGATAGGAGTTCTGGTATAAGAGCAAGCACTCTCAAGCTGTCAGGAGCCCACAGTAATAGTAGAAAAAAACGGTCCACAGTAAAAGAAAAAAAGGCTTTTTTAAAGTACTGTATTTTGATTTTGATTTTCACTGAGCAAACTATTTCAGTGAAAAGAAAGCAGAAGTAGAAACCTTAATATTAGACTTACTTAATCGGCAAGCTTCAAATTGGGAGGTGAGCTTGATCCCAGTATTTAATACTAATTATTTTTTTTAATTATTATTTTTTTTTTTTATATATTTGGCAGACGCCTTTATCCAAGGTGACTTACAGGAGTGGACATTTGTGTACTGTGTTTTTGTTTGTGCGAGTGCATTGTTTGTGTGCTAGTAAATCCTACTTGATTAAAAATATGTATTGCCAGGGGAAAAAGGTTGGCACTCAGCAGCATGGCTTCCAACGAAGAGCCGAACGACAGTGCCAGCAGAGTAAACCCATTGAGACGCATTGCAGAATGCTGCTAAGTCACCATGAATGGTTTAGGAATAAACAGGCTGAGAGAATTTCTGGTGGTGGTAGGACAAAGGGATTTGTTTCCGGTCACACTTTCATTAGGCAAAGAAAGCAAATGCCTCGGGGTCTTCCCTTGTGAAAACCAACTCCATTTAAAGTGCTATGAAAGTACTGTAAATTAGCCTAATCCACAGAACAGTAGTTAGACTACAGTTTCACTAAAGCGTTACATTTGTCAACAGTTTTTATATTACAGAAAACTGAAATGTATTGCACCTAACTGCAGTATAACTACAGTATATTTTAATGTTAAAAACAAAAACTTTTCTTCAGTATTACTTGGGCATCGAGTGCCTTATTTTCAGTGTTTCCTCCATTGTTTAATGAATTCCTATTTATTGAAAGGAGAAAAAAATATAGTATATATATATATATATATTATATATATATATCTATATATATATATATATATATATACATATGTAAATGTCCACTTTTAACCGTGTTGTCACAAATTTATCTGTACATTTAACAAAAACATTGTGAAATTTACTTAAAAGTTACTGAGAAAATGAATATACTAATGACACAATTTGCACCCAGACTTGACAAATAGTTACTGTTGCCTTTTCCAAAAGTGAATGGAATGTGATTAATGTGAAAAGCCCTAGCCCTGCTCTTTACTTGTTTGTTCTTTGGTTTGTAGCTATTACTTAGAAAATACATTCCAAGGACAGCTCAGCTTTGACTCTGCGTGTTATTCTACAGCTAAGAGGATTGAAGCACAAAGGTCAATAGTCTTGTCCAACTAAAAAAGAATGAGAAAAAACAACAGTTACTACTACTACTAGCTTACAGTAACTAAAAAGCACAGATCTTAAAAACTTTAAAATGTCTGTCCTGCGTCTGCACAATTACCTGGTCACGCTTTAAGATGACCATCACACGTGAGCCATACATAATACCTCCACATTCCTGCATTGACAGGTTTTACTTTATCATGTCTGTTACAAAGCCCATGTTACCTCCCTCTCACTCCCTCCCCCACTGTGACAGGCTCCAGCTATGCCCATGCTGTCGTTCCTGCCAACATTCCTTAATTTATCAAGCCTGGCAGTTGGCAGCCACAGGGTGAGGCTGGAGGGTGGATTGTCTCACTGGTGAAGAGACAGAGAGAGAGAGATAAACTAGCATAAGCTTCCCCTTCATATGAACGAAAGCTCAAGCATGCTGCCCTTTTAGCTTGCCTGGGGTTAAAGACAAATGTTATGTATACAGTGCCTTGCAAAAGTATTCAGACCCCTGACCAATTCTCTCATATTACTGAATTACAAATGGTACATTGAAATTTCGTTCTGTTCAATATTTTATTTTAAAACACTTAAACTCAAAATCAATTATTGTAAGGTGACATAGGTTTTATGTTGGGAAATATTTTTAAGAAAAATAAAAAAACTGAAATAGCTTGCTTGCATAAGTATTCAACCCCTACACATTAATATTTGGTAGAGTCACCTTTTCCTGCAATAACAGCTTTAAGTCTTTTGGGGTAAGTATGTACCAGCTTTGAACACAGTGTCGGAGTGATTTTGGCCCATTCTTGGCAGATTTGCTCCAGGTTGTTCTGGTTTGTTGGACGACGCTTGTGGACTGCAATTTTCAAATAGTGCCACAGATTCTCAATAGGATTGAGATCAGGACTTTGACTGGGCCACTGTAGGACATTCACTTTTTTGTTCTTGAGCCACTCCAATGTTGCTTTGGCCTTGTGCTTGGGATCATTGTCCTGCTGAAAGGTGAATTTCCTCCCCAGCTTCAGTTTTTTAGCGGACTGAAGCAGATTCTCCTGTAGTATTTTCCTGTATTTTGCTCCATCCACTCTTCCTTCAATTGTAACAAAATGTCCAGTCCCTGCTGATGAGAAGCATCCCCACAGCATGACGCTGCCACCACCATACTTCACTGTAGGGATGGTGTGTCTTGAGGCATGGACAGTGTTAGGTTTGCGCCACATATAGCGCTTTGAGTCTTGGCCAAAAAGCTCTATCTTGGTCTTATCTGACCACAAAACCTTTTCTCACATCGCAGCTGGGTAACTCTCATAATTTCTGGCAAACTCCAGACGTGCTTTCAGATGGTACTTCTTGAATAGCGGCTTCTTTCTTGCCACCCTCCCATACAGGCCAGTGTTATGCAGAACTCTTGATATGATTGACTGGTGCACCATTACTCCACTCCCAGCCATTGAACTCTGTAGCTCCTTCAAAGTGATTGTTTGCCTCTCTGTGGCTTCTCTCACAAGTCTCCTTCTTGTTTGAGCGCTGAGTTTTGAGGGATGGCCTTTTCTTGGCAGTGCCTGGGTGGTGTGATGCAGCTTCCACTTCCTGATTATTGATCCAACTGTGCTCACTGGGATATCCAAACACTTGGATATTATTTTGTACCCTTTCCCTAATCTATGCATTTGTATTACTTTATCTCTAACTTCTGTATAATGCTCTTTGGTCTTCATTTTCCTTCAGATTCACAGCCTTACCAATGATCCTTCAACAGTGGGGTTTTTATCCAGAAAATGTAACAGCAACTTTAATGGTTCACAGGTGGAGGCCAATGGTAAGGTAACTGTGTCCTCGTTAGGGCAATTTCTTTCATCGGTGCAAACTGGGAGCTTCCACAGCACAGGGGTTGAATACTTATGCAAGCAAGATATTTCAGTTTTTTATTTTTCTTAAAAATATTTCCCAACATAAAACCAATGTCACCTTACAATAATTGATTCTGAGTTTCAGTGTTTAAAAATAAAATATCAAACAGAATGAAATTTCAATGTACCATTTGTAATTCAGTAATATGAGAGAATTGGTCAGGGGTCTGAATACTTTTGCAAGGCACTGTGTGTGTGTATATATATATATATATATATATATATATATATATATATATATATATATATACACACACACACACACACACACACACACACACACAGTACCAGTCAAAAGTTTGAGTACAGTTGCTGGAAACTAGGTTTTTTTTCATAATTGACAATGTTTTACATTGTATACGTTTCTGTAAATACTTGAAAATGAAAACACATGTTACAATATACAAAACAAAACATAAGGAGTATCAAACCAATGTTCAAGAAAATTGAAAATTGTCTCTAAATCTTGGATTCCTCAAAACAGCCACCCTTTGCCTTAATAACAGCCTCACAAACACGAGGCATTCGGTTAGAAAGTTTCAGCAGGAAATCACCCGACATGTTTTCCCAGCTCTTCTGCAGCAATTCCCAGAGATGTAAGGCACTTGTGGGTAGCTTTGATTTGACTCTTCTGTCCAGGTAGTCCCATACAAGTTCTATGGGATTGAGGTCTGGAGACTGGGCAGGCCAGGTCATTAGATTGAGTTGTCCTTCACTTTCTTTCTTCGCCAGATAGTTCTTGCACAACTTTGAGGTGTATTTCAGGTCATTATCTTGCTGAAGAATGAAGGACTGCCCAACTAGCCGTAATCCTGATGGAATGGCATGCCTCTGAAGTATGCTATGATAGCCATGCTGGTTGAGCTTGCCATGGACTTGGTAAAGATCCCCAACTCTGTCACTAGCAAAGCAACCCCAGACCATGACGCTGCCTCCTCCATGCTTGACAGTTGGAACCACACATGCAGAACTCATGCGCTCACTCTCTCTGCGACTTACAAATTCTCGGCGGTTGTACCCAAATATTTCAAATTTTGACTCATCGGTCCATAAGAATGACTTCCACTCCTCAAACATCCAGTTTCTGTGTTTTTTGGCCCCAGGCAAGTCTCTTCCTCTTATTCTGCACTCTTAACAATGGTTTCTTTGCAGCAATTCTTCCAGTTAGGCCAGCGTCATGCAATTTCCTCTGAACAGTTGATGCTGAAACATCTGTACTTCTAGTAGCATTTAGCTGAGCTTGTATTTCAGGGGCAGTTAATTGCCGGTTTCGCAGACTTGTGACTCGTATTAACTTGTTCTCTGATTCTGAGGTCACCTTTGGCCTGCATGACCTTGTACGGTCCTCATGTGTGCCAGTTTCTTCAAATCGTTTGATGGTCTTGGCCACAGCAGTTACAGACACTTGCAAAGTTCTTGCAATTTGTCTTAAAGATAGACCTTCATTTCTTAAAGTAATTACAGTCTTTTTTCTTTGCTTAACTGAGGGTATTTTGCCATTTTCTGCTCCCTTACATTCAGGAATGACAAACTTGTGCCTATGCTACCTATATTTATAGTAATCATGGACCCTCACCTGTTAACAATAATTGGTGACAAAAGATTAATTAGGTAACATGCTAGTTAACTCAGAGAACATCTAACAAAGACACTTTTATACTTAGGCCAGTGTTCTAACACCGTGCTATATACATTTCAGAATTTTAACTGACTTGGGCTTCAGACTGAAATCCCCTTGATTTTGGTGACCATTTCATTGTAATTGACAAGATTTACATTTTTATTTAAAAATTTAATTTTTGAATGCAATTCACTTATGATTATCAGCTTATAAAAGTACATGTATCATGTAATTAAATATTAAGTGTTTCTAGACAAGTTTATACAGTTAAAAGCTTAGATAATCATGAAAAGCCTGTTTTCAAGCAGGTGTACTCAAACTTTTGACTGGTACTGTATATACAAAACCTTGACGCAGAGCACCATATTTCACTTTTGATCAACTGCCTATGGCAAACAAAAACTTGGAAACAACACTGGTAGCTGTAAAACGTCTCTTGTCATACATCTGAGCTGCTTTGATTCACACTGAGACTGGAGTTTGGACCCCCCAAAGGTACAGGAGATCATGAATGCAACTTAAATTACCCATCAATAATATTATGAACTATGGCAGTAGCCCAGGCTTTTTTTCTGCTTAATTTTAATTGCCATCTTCTGCAAAATGATAAAATATTTGTAAGGCTACAACACTGTATTATAATGATGCTTTGAGCATGTTCAATTTTTAATATATGTACCATCAGTATCTAGTCCAGCAAAAACAAGTTCATTCAAACTTGTATTAAATATTTAAATGCTATACAGTTCAGAGCCTTTCTAGCTAGTTGGGGAGAAAAGGGATTACAGTGGAAAATTATTCAGCAGCATTGCTCTGCAAGTTTAGCCACTCAAGTCTTTCATTGGAAAAACTCATGGGCCCTTGGCTCACATGTTAACTTAGGTGCTTCTGTCAGAATCACACAAGCTGTGGTTTATGCCTTCTTGACAGTACAGTGCAGACTGTGTATTACATACAAAGAAAAAGAAAACAAATATGTTGGGTCTGGAGTAGCCCACATTGCATCATCCTTTCATTTTTTTTCTACAAGACATTCATGAAATGATACGATGAATACAAATAGTTATACAACACTGGCCTTAACACTAGAACGACCACATTTTATAAGCATACCTGAAGAACCATGACCAGTCAATTTGACTGGCATATTAAAAACAACATTCGTATTATAATGATGGGACGAATAAATTGAATATAAGTCGTAGTTTTATTCAGGATCATATAAAGCATTTACACAACCATCACATTGTAAATAATCAGACATTTGAACAGAAATGTGTTTATATACAGACATATTACAAAAAGCACAACTTAAAAAATGGTCAAAAATGAAATAAATATTTGAAAATACATTTTTGTGCTTACAGATACTTCATGTACATACAAAACTGTACAACTGAAACAATGTAAATAAGTATTAAAAAAAATGTAAAATAAATGGGTTTATATTGTCTACATAACAAAGTGCATATATGCAACTGAAGCTATGCATTTATACACAGACATACTATAAGTGACATGAATAAATAAACACTGTCCTGCGTCTTCTGAGATCCATTTTCAATGTCTATTGGGGTAACAATTAATTTCTTAGAAAAACGTTGATGGATGGACAACAACACCAGTGCCAGTTCTGTTGTCAATTCAACACTTGTCTTCTTTCTATTCCTTAACAATATTATCTTCAAATATTGCTCATCCTTGTTAGACAACTTTTTGGGTCTTCCAGTCCTGGGTTTGTCAATTACAGATGATGTTTCTCTGTACTGGTTGATTATGCTTTGAATACCACACCTTGAAAATCGAGTGATGCAAGCTATTTCATTCAATGTTTTTCCTTCTTTATGCAAGTCAATGTTGCTATAATAGTAGTAAACAATAGTGGAGGCTTTGATTAAATTGCTGATGCTCAATGCACCAGAGTAGAAAAATGCAACATGTCTAAGACTTTTCCACAGCAGTGTATATATCGGGCTATTTAACTGCTCCTGGTCGGGAATAGGTATGACAGTATTTTATCTCGCTAATTTTTGCAGGTACGCAAATCTTTTTTTGTCAGAGTAATTAGCACATATATTTAGGATAAGTCAGGTCATTCTGATGTTAACAGTTGTGTGACTTTTTTTTTTAAATTAAGGATTGACAATATAATATGATGGGGTCTGTATCGTCCAGTCTACACAATAACCAAAAGTACTGTGGCAGAATTGTGACCACCTCACATTAGTTTTAATTTGGATATCTGTGGAGTAGTCCTGTGCTTCTTCATTCCAAGTCGGTCATGCAATTATGGCTCACTAGTGCAGGCTGGCTTGTTAAGGCTCTCATCATCATATATGTAAAATGGTCACTAGGGTCTCCAGATGTCCCTCAGCACAATACGATCAGCTTTTAACATCCCTTACACAAATGTATAACAAATTGTACTATAGTATTTACTGTTGTAATTTCTTGTGGTGTAAAATTTATTTTGTGTGTAGTATACTGTAAATGACACTTTAAAGTAATAACTGCAACATTTACTAAAGTAATTACTGCAGTATCCATCCCTTTCTAAATTTGAGTCTTATCACATCTCACAGCAATGTAGATTAACCGTTGTTATCTTTGGCCATAGCTTTAACATGTTGCTTTTTAATTTGTAGTTAGCTTTTGCATCTTGCCATTTGGGCTCTTTTTTTCTCACATGGGAGTTTGTGGCTTCTGTTAGTTCTCCTGGTAGTCTTAATACAGGGTTCCATCTGTATTTGCCAGCTGTTCTAATGGGGGTCATTGAGAAAGTAAAGTCTGAATTATGCACACATGTAGACCTAGTTCAACTGAAAGGAATCATAGATCAACTTAAACTGAGTCACGCCTTTATTCTGTCCCATATGTGTCTACTGTTACTCTCTAAAATGTGACTGTCCCAATGAATAATAGCCGTGTATTGCTGGAAGACACTCCCTTGCTAGTTTCTCCTGTATAAAAGCTTAAACAGATTTCAGCAATATAATAATGGCCTGTATCATATCCCTGTACTGCATGTTTATAATGTACTACAACACTGTTCTGTCAAGATACTACACAAAGCTAGCTGCCATATCTGATGGCCATCAGAAATGGGTTTACTTTACAGACAGCTTCCTAAGGCCTTTACTCATATTTGTAACCCAATAATCCTGTGTATCAGCACTCTGCTTCCTGGCAGGCTGTGGGATGCCAAGAAAGAGTTGGGATGCCAACCCCAGCGTGCTGTGCTGCTCGGCTGCGAACTGTTCTTATAGCCGAAGTGTTCCCTAAAATGGAGTTAGCCGCCAGACATAATATAAATCAATAAATAAATAAATATTACTTGTCATGGCGCACGTGAATCAAATATGAAATGAACTGAATAAGTAAAAGAAAAGCAACAGGCAAGTGTATGTTAATAAACTGTCAAACAAAATTAACACAGCACCCCTACACATTACAAAATGCAGCACAATATAGAAGACAAGCACATTATTTAACAGAATGGTGAAGCAACTCACCAGAATGGGAAATATCAAATTCCTCTGCGACTTGTATCTGATTCAGGTTTTTTTCAAGAGCTCAAACAATTTCCAACTTTTTGTACCAAGAGAAACAGCTGCGAATTTTGCCGTTTGTTTACATGCCATTTTGTAGCAATGAGGTGCACTAATATAAATAAGAATATAAAACGAGTCAATGATATGACGGTGGTTCTGGAAAGACTGAATAAACCATTTTAATTTAAGTGTGATGATGATTAGTTATCAGGTTACAAAATAGTACTATTATCTGTTGTGAACTAATCGCTACTGGTGCAAAAAAGGTGTTCTTTTAAGAGAAATTCCTGTTCCTTTAGCCAGAGTATTTTCACCAGTTCACTACTAGGTTAGTTTCACCCTTAGACGAAGTGTTCTCTTTGGAGGTGTTTCTATACATAGAGACTACTATATATTTATGTACATTTATTATGTACATCTAAATTCCCCCATATTTGCTCCATTAGTTGCAGGAATGTGCCCGAAAGTTTCCTGGCAGCTATAAAGTTAATTAAATAACAACTTTGCACAACAGCAAAATGGTCTATTTGTTTGGATGTGTATCCACAATTGTAGAAACCATCCCCATTAATTAAGGATAACAGTTTTTTTTCCCATGAAAGACAAACCCAGTTTTTTTTCCTTCCTCGTCTGACCTTTGCCCAAGACAGAGCAGTAAACACAATTCCTATTTCTATAATTATCATTTTTCTCAGAGGGCCAGGCGTAAGTTTTGCATGCTGCAGATTTAATATCCAATGCTAGATCCATATGTGCTGCCCTTGCCTGATCCTCGAGCATATAAACTTCCCTATTAGCAGCCGTGACTGCTTAATTATGCAGATTTCTTGGTACCTGCCTGCCTGTAAAATTACTGTGTCTAACCTTTTTTTTTTTTTTTTGAGCGTATGTGTGTGTGCCTGCACCATGCTGGCCATCCTAATGAAACCAGTGTAAGGGAAAGGGGTTGATTTGCAGTAATAGGGGTTGGATCACACTAGCAATCTGTCCTTAGTGGGAGTTAGAAAAGAAGTCAAATGGCTCATCTGGTTCTACCCTATAGCTCCCATGGTGAGTTAGTTCACTTCCTGATGCTTCCCATGCTCCCTTCAGGCTGTCCAATCAGCACATACACCAGGGAGCCCAGCCTAGCTTGCAACAGTCTCTGTATCTAGTTACAGACCCACCAGGGACAGCTAGTCCCCCCCCCCCCCCCCCCCCCCCCCCTCACTCCCTGTCCTTAAGATGAAAACCAATTTTTTCTATTCTAGCAAAGCTGCCCTAATACCAGCAAAATAACACACATCTGCATATCCACAGGGCCTCACATTTCTTTGCCTCATGGTTTATGTATTTTGCAGTCTCTTATAAAGAAAACTCTACTTATGTGCCCCGCCACCACCCCCCCCGATAAATTTTCCCTCATGGTGAGGAAGCAAAGGCCTGTGTTTAACTTGTTCTTCTTTTTGGAGGGTGGCGGGCTGTGAGGGAGTAATTTATCTAGTTTACCATAACTTTAAATATTCAGAGGCCAGTGGAGAGTGCAGCACGAGGAGGGAAGAGTAGTCTTGAGAGGGTGGGAGGTTGGCAGATGAACTGTGGGGATTTTGAAATCTGACACTTGACGAAAATGTTTAAAAATTGTGCAGTGCTTAACTATAATGTCTGCCCTGTGCTCAATACCATTGAGACTGGAGGACTAGTAACAAGGAATTCATGATCAGTTTTAGCACTTGGCATTGGAACAGAAATCTCTGATGTACAGATTTACACAAATCTCAAGGGCATGGTGACTCTTTAACCACGTTTACACTTAAAGGGGCCCTCTCTCCTCTTACATATGCACGTATATATCACCCAGGACACATTTGTTAAAACAGCAGCAGTGAATGACCTTTTCTCATTTTATAAAATTTCTTAGGTTTATGCTGTGGTACTATGTCTTACTATGTATATACTTTACAGTATGCAGTTTTTTTGTTTGTTTTGTTTTTTTGTTAACCCTACTCTACACCCCGGTATTTTTTAAATTCCTAGCAGCTATTGTTTTGCTTTTCTGCGATTTTACAACAAGACCTTGTAGCAATCCATTACAAAAGAAAGTTAAAAAAAACAACATACAATTATAAGAATGACAGAATAACAAAAAAACATATGTTTTGTACATTTAAAATAATCTGGAATAAGGCTCTGTGTCCCCTTTTAAAACATCTGGTGGAAGAGATAGTTCTCAGATGGGAAAGTAAATCATTGCAAAGGCCAGATGCCACACTGATAAACATTGATTCACCTGATTAACTAAAGCTCAGAGTGTACACAGAGAAACGAAATATACACATATTTTTTGACATCTAAAAAAAGGCCAAATCAGTTTTACTGTACAGATTGTTAACCTTCCCAATGTGCAGATTTTCTATGCATTCAAAGTAGGGTTGCCACTTTTTCCACAGACCAAACCTGGACATATTTTTCAGTCAGCCTAGGTCTATCAAAACTGCAGCACACTGTAATACAGTTTAACACAATACCACCAGATCTCTGTACAAATCAGTAATCATGCAGTATACACAGTATTGTGCTGCTGATATTTCTAGCAAAATTGAATTTACAAGCCAGAAAAATAGCAGCTATATCATGGTAGGTTAGAGGCTAATCTTACCTAAGACAAGTAGCTGTGGCGATGAGTAACACCACGGTAAGTCAATGCAATTTCTGAAGTGATGATGCTGTCTACCTGTTTTTTTTTTCACAAATAATTTTTCCAGACACACTGGATTTCTGACCCTTAAAATCCTACTTTTGACATAATCATTTTACAGCTGTTATGTTATGGCAAATTCCATGGCAAGGAGGTGACAAGACACCACCATATTCATTTGAATTTTCAAGTTCAGGTTAAAAGATCCTCAGACCTAAAATCCTGCGAGTCCTGAATCACACATTAGCTCAGTACTATATTGGATTGTTTACATCACGTGGATATGTTCGTTTTCCCCAGCAGTATTCAAATGTTGGGGACAAAGTAAAACAGTACATTTCCAGTAAGATAATGGAAATCCTTTAAGCAGCTAAGGTATGTCAAAGAAGATTTTAAAGGAAGGTTGGTGTTTCTTATGCGTTTCACTTAAAACTGGACACTAGGGCATTCAGGCTTGTTAATTCCTGCCACCAGGACACAGATACCAATTCCCAAACTGTCCGGGTCAAACCCGGACAGGTGGCAACCCTAATTTAAAGGCTGGTTACATTTTAACACTGGTAAAAAAGTGTATGTGTGTGTGTGTTTGTGTGTGTGTGTGTGTGTGTGTGTGTGTGTGTGTGTGTGTATATATATATACACACACACATCCAAACAAATAGACATTTCTGCTGTTGTATACAGTTGTTATTTATCTGTTTATCTATGTTTGACCTGTCAATCCTTTGATATTCTGTATTACATTATTCTTAATCCAAAATAAATTAAAGCCTTCTGCTTTTGTTTTGTTTTTCAAGTACTGTAAAGGCAGTTAGCTGCAACTGCTAAAATTGCTTTAGATAAACTAATGAAGATTAAAGCTTGAGTAAAAGATTAAAGGAAATAACATTAAACAAAAAGTTAATTAGTTTGATTTATACTAATTTAAAAACTGGATGGCTAATAAGAAAGAAACACCCCAGAAAATATCTCAGGCTTTTTAATAACCCTTTCTTTCAATTTTCATTTTTTAATCATTAACATGTTGCACTACTAGGTCAACATTAAGGATCTTGCACTGCAATAACAGTTGAGCGGAGGAGCATTACAGGAATCCTGCTAGATGTCCCCTAGCAACCAGCCAGCTAAGCACAAGGTCAGCTAGCAGCAAGCACTGCCAATAATGCCCTACAGGGTTATCAACAGAAGTATATCTTAAGTGTGAGGCCTTCAAACTGTGGTAGTTACTGCTTTCCAATCCACCTATTCAAACAATTGTAAACAACAGTCCTTGTCTTGCATATCTCTTAAAGACCAATTTACCTGTTAAAAAGAAATAAATAAATACATACATACATACAACATAAAAAAAAAACCTCTTTATTTCACTGAGATGATTCAAATGGGTGCAGGTTTGTGATCAGTAGGTGGGTTTCTTTCACACTCCTCGCTGTTGGATTTATCAATTAACAGATAATGGGAAAAATCACAGCAATTAAGCCCAGGACTTTCCCAGAATACAAAGCAGCTCCACCTCTGTGTATTCCTTAGAGAAACAGCAGTTCTATTCATCCATGTGGAACATAGTTAATTTTAACGGTATATGCCCCTTGAGTAACTATGTGCTGATGAAGTACATACCACGGATAACCCCCTGAGGACCATGCTGATTGCAAAGCCATAGCAGAGGTGTGAGGAGATTTCTTGTTTCTATGCAGAATTACTGAAGGATAACACAAACATAATAATTATCATGGTTAAACTGAAAGGCCACTTCCCTTTACGGTTTGTTTGTATTTATCTCTCTCTTGTCTTGCTGAGGCCAGTAATTAAGACTTGTAGTTGGAACTACAGCAGCAATACCTTTATTGGGAAATCTGCTTCACAATTATTTTTTTTTAACTCCTAATGGGTGTTTTTTTTTTTTTTAAAGTTGTACAACACTATTTATATATAATATATATATATATATATATATATATCTATATATATATATATATTACATATATATATGCATAATGTGTCAAGTATACGTTTTAAAACCTTGTGGGGACCTTTTTACATACAATGTTACTTAGAAAGTCACTTGAACAGAATCTTCAAACTTGGACGGGACGCACAAGTACAAAGTTAAACTTGACACCTTTCTGCAAATTTTAATACAGGATTACTATTTATTTGCATTTATTACAGATTCAAAATAATAAACAAAAGTGAACATGGCGCGTGCAAAAGTTTGGGCACCCTGTCACTTAGTACTTGGTAACACCTCCTTTGGCAGATATAACTGCTTCCAAATGTTTCCTGTAGCCAGCTAAGAGTCTTTCTATTCTTGTCTTTGGAATTTTTCCCACTCTTCCTTGCAGAACTCTTCCAGCTCAGAAAGATTCTTAGGTCTCCTTGCATGCACTGCATGTTTGAGATCTCCCCACAGATTTTCAATAATATTCAAGTCTGGGGACTGTGACGGCCATTCCAAAACCTTTCTTCTTCTTTCTTGTAAATATTTCATGGTTGATTCTGAGGTATGTTTTGGATTATTGTCTTGCTGAAATATCCAACCTCTTTTCAGCTTCAGTGTCCAGACTGATTTTAGGACATTAGCTTCTAGGATTTGTTGATATTTAGTTGAATCCATTCTTCCTTCCACCCGCACAATATTTCCGGTTCCTCTGGCTGCCACACAACCCCAAAGCATAATAGAGCCACACCGGTGCTTAACAGTTAGCAAGGTGTTCTTTTCTTGAAGTGCCTCACCCTTTTTTCTCCAAATGTACCTTCTTTGGTTGTGGCCAAACAGTTCAATTTTTGTTTCATCAGTCTAAAGCATATTGTTCCAAAAACCTTCAGGCTTGTCAAGGTTTTCTTTTGCATACTTTAGACCATGACTTTTGTGATGAGGTTGTAGAAAAGGCTTCGTTCTGACTACTCTCCCATACAGATCCTTGTTGTGTAAGGTACGCTGTACTGTGGACCTGTGAACAACTACTCCAGTGTCAGCTAAACTGTTCTGAAGGTCCTTTGCAGTGACCTGTGGGTTCTGTTGTGCAGATCTGACCAGTTTTCAGGCAAGTCTGTGTGATATTTTTCTTGGTCTTCCAGATCTTGCCTTGACTTTAACCGTTCCATTTAACTTCTATTTCTTGACAATGTTTCTGAAAGTTGAAATTGCTAGATGGAAGTGTTGAGAGTGTTTTTTATAGCCTCCTCCTGTTTTGTGAAAGTCAATTATATTCATTTTCAAGTCCTCAGACATCTGCTTAGAACAGCCCATGGTTGTTGAAACCAGGCAGAACAACCACCACAGTCTGACAGATTAGAAGGTATGAAGTTACTTCAGAGTAATAGTTCAACACTGGAATTGACTTCACCTGACTAATTGAAGCCCTAACGAGTGAATCAACCTTTCTGGGCCTTAGTAATCATCTTTTTAAGAAGTAATTAAGAATGGTCCAAAAGGGTGCCCAAACTTTTGCATGAGCCATGTTCACTTTTGTTTATTATTTTGAATCTGTAATAAATGCAAATAAATAGTAATCCTGTATTAAAATTTGCTGAATGGTGTCAAGTTTAACCTTGTACCATGTAGAGGGCAGGTCAACTTCTGTTCACTGAAAGATTCATTGTAACATATATTTTTCCAGGGGTGTCCAAACTTTTGCGCATATATATATATATATATATATATATATATATATATATATATATATATATATATATATATATATATATATATATATAAGAAAAATATTTTCTTTCTATACTGTAACTTTCAAAATTATGAGAAAACTAAGGAAGTAATATTCCTGACTATCAATACTGACACATTAAATTTCAGCTGACATGAGACTATTTTACCTGACCAAATTAAGAATGCTTATCCTTTTTTTCTTGAAAATACACGTAAAATGGAAAGAAAACAGTACTGACATAGTACCTTAGACAAACACAATAATAAAAAAGCTCTGCTGTTGCGTTACATATATAAAACACTACTTTGCCTCACAAAACGAAGAACAACAATTTAAAGCAGAATTCATGACTTACGTTTGTTTCAAGAAAAAGGTAAAAACAGCACTGGAGGCACAAACGATCTGTCATAAAAAATAGGACCTTTTAATTGGGGATGACTTTCATTGTAAGCGTTCAATAATGATAGGGGATCTGTCAGGGTAAGACTTGTCAGTGGTTCTTTGATGCTATGTAAGGGTGCCTGGGGAATGAGGATACATCTCTTAACAAAAGTCAGTAGAGTCAGCTCCAAACACATTAGGATTGGTGGAGGTGCTTATCAGTAGACTGGACAAGTCAGTCAACTCCATCTAAAAATATATACACAAAACAGAGTACACTGAAAAAAAAATAGTGACCTTATCTGATTACCCATCATGTTACTTTAAAATCAAAATTAAAATACATTTTCCATTCAATTAAAGAATGGTTAACATATTGTACCTCAAATCGCTCCTTTCAAAGACCCTGATTAACACTAAAAGTAATGTTAGGTAGTACAAAATTATTCTATATAGTAGAAACAAATTATTGACACTGGTGCCTTGGTCACTGCTCTTTCTTCTATAAGAAGACTGTAGATCATCCATCCCTCTGAGTTTCATAATGAAACATGCAATTTCCACGTCGTGCTAGAAGACTGATCTAAACTGGCTGACCTTCAGAATCAAACACTGACAATACTACCCCAGGTAGATATTAACTGTGGCAGTAGACTTGCAAAAGCTAGGAAATAATATCTGGAAAGCTCTTAGAAAACAGCAGGGAGATACATTTATTGCAGACAAATAACTGCTGATTTTAGAGCACTGTTACTGCAGTTTCCAGGCAGTTCCAGTGATGTATTGGAGCCAAACTTCACAGCACAGGTATAGTTCCCACTTTATCACCCCTTCACCAACACTAAACTGACATTGTTTTTCTTTCAGGAGCATACTCTTTTTGACAGCACCTATACGTAGGCATTGTGCCTTTGTACACACATGTAGAAACTCTCCGACAAAATAATAATCTATGAAATGGCAGCTCGAAATCTCAAAATCTTTTCAAATTCCCTATCTGCTTCTGAAATAAGCCAGTACCATGTTAACTTAATTAGATAGAAGCATAAACCCTCTTACTCTCCCCGACACTTTGTTATATTATTCTGAAGACCAAATGATCAGTTATTTGAACCCAACTCGTACAATGGTAGAGAAAAATCTTGCCACTGACTTCATGAGAAATATTTCGCTATTAGCTAGCCCCAATATTTGACTGGTTTCTAATTATTACTGCTCCTATTAATTGACTCCCTAGCCTGATGTGAAAGGTCCTTTTCAGCGCCATAGACCTCTCTGTGCCATGCACAGCTCTCTGAAGTAATTTAGAAAATGCTCAAATTTTAGACAAAAGGAGAACATTTGGTGAAAGAAAATTCATCATTAGGTATCTAGAGGTTTCTTAATAGAAAAGGCAATTCCCACTGTGCAGCCCAGTGCTCTAGCCAGACACACATGCTCAGGACCAGCAAGCTGCCTTCACAGTAGGCCAAAAGTCATTAACATAATTTTATATAACATAGGCTACGCTGGAAATTTAATATATCTCAGCAAATAAAAGAAAGACATTTTGCATAATGTTTTTTTGTGAAATACATTCTCTTGCTAACAGCCCATGCCGCTAATCACACCGGGAGAGAGAAGTTCATTACCTCAGCTAAACCAGAATTAGTCCTTTCATTCTTATGGGGAACTTCATTAGAGAGGCCTTCCTAATCCAGCAGGGACATGTGATGAATCTATCTGGGGGTAATAATTTGCTTCAGACAGCACATTCAGCCACTTGCTCCAAAAGTTTTTTTGTCTTTATTAGATCAAACTACTAAACATCTAAACAAATAGAAAGAAACACCTGCATATAATTTGATAATGGCTCTTTGACGATCTCAGTGTAAAGAGCAGGGTTTTTTCTGTCATAGCTCTGCCAGGCAGGGTAGTGGACTACTGTACAATTCTCATTATTGACACATCCTATTTTGCTGCTGCTTCGGATGGATGGGATTCAAATAATTAGGGAACAAAGACTGTGATTTTAAATTGATGCCAATTTCTGAGTAATTAAACTATGTCTAAATATATATTCAAGTGTAAACATGAGGTTTACTTCATATGAAATTGATAAGAGATTAAAACCATGAACTTGTAATGATTTGAGTTTTATTTCAGAATTTGATATTGGGTGGAAACCATGATAGATTAAACATTTCACTGGACATATGAATGATATAAAGGTTCCATTCTTTTGCCAAGCTTGTTGTTTTAGGTATGTGTTTGAAGATACGTTATTCTTTATAAGGCAGCCCTTTTAAGCATGCATATGTGTTACCTATAAGAGAGGTCTTGTCCACATGCTGGGGTAAGGAAGTTAAAATTCCTAGTGTGATCTGGTCAGGGCGCTAGGATCAATCCCTTACAGGTTTTGTACGGTCAGATTAAAAAACAGTGAGGAGAAATCTGCATTAAGCTAACATGATAGACTAATAAACCTGGTTAGGAATTGAAATATTTTATTAATTGTGTGTGCACAAAGTAGATATTTACTTCATAAAACTGTACACCTACAATTACTTTTTTAAAGACGCTTTAACCCTCTACAGAATGCAATTGCCCTATTTTCAAACACATGATTTCCCAGTCAATTATTTTAAGCCTCTGGACTGTAACTAGCTTTCCTTAACTCTCCACTCCAGTGTCTACAGCTCTATAAGACGGGTATCTCACTGACCTGTCCCCAGCTTGACCCTCCTGTATCAGGCAAAGGATAGTGGTAATGCAGGCACATAATTCAGAATCAACATTTCTTTAAAGAGAAGCGTTAACATTTTCTGTAAGAATAATAGCTAGGCTACAACACTTGGCCACGAGGCTGTTCCAAGTACTCTGTGGGGAAAAAAAGCAAAACATCTTCAAAAGGCGCAGTCCCTCAGTCCTGTTTTCCCCTAATTATGTTGTAAGCTATAGTTGAAACCCAATTTCAATACTACCACCATGTTTCTTTCTTCAGAGCAGCGCAACTGGACCTCAGCATTTTTCAACAACAACAAACTGAGACATGGACAGTTCAGTAATACTGCTTCATTCAGATAAACTGGCACTGTCCAGAGAAACTAAAAGCAACTCTGACAGATAAAAAGTTATTAACGTGTTTTGTTTTTCTTTTTTTTTCTCTAATTATGTACACTTTTTGCTGTGGAAGGATACTCAACAAATCATTACAAGTTCATGGTAAATCTAGGTTTTAAAATGTTTGTTTTTTAAAAAAAATAAAATAATTAGAAAAAAAAAATCAAACAGCAATCGTGCCATCTCGTTAAAGGCTCTATCGTGTGGTAGTCAACCTTGACTTTCGTTAGCGCCCTCACCTTCAGCTCAGGACGTAGTCAACTACCACGCAGTACAGCCTTCATCGATGGGCACTATCGTTTATGGGGTTTTGTACATTCCTATAACAGAAGTGGTTAGGAAGTCATGTTGGGTCACTTGTCTATTTGAAAAACATGAAGGCTGTATCATGAATGCGTATTTTCTAAACAGTGTTTAATGCAGAAAGATCCTAGCACTACTGTAGATTCATCCTTGTAATCAACAGGATGAAGTCATCTGAATGTTTTACAATCCTCTAGCCGCGCTAGTTGCATGCCACAGTGAGTTATTCTATTATGTCTTCTGAACCTCACTCTGCTTTTTCTTTAGTTTTTACAGTGCTCATTCTACTGAGCCCTAAAAGTCTGATTTTTTTGGTTTAACAAGTAATAAGACAAATAAACACATATACTGTAGCCTGAATGACTTTCAATTGCATTATGAGGCAACACTAAGTTTGAATAACTGTTTCATAAAGGAAAAATACAGACTTCTTTGCCTTTGATAAATACACCCTTTCAATTTATATAGTTTTATTTCACAACACTGAAGGCCAGCAGCAATATTCTTTACCCCACTGTTTTTTTTTGTTTTTGTTTTTTTTCACCAGGTAGTGACCCATTTTATCAAAACAGTTCAGAAATTCAAATACTCAATCACACAATCTGCAGTACAACTATAAAACACAAAGACAAATAGACAAACTGAAGGTATTAGCTAAAACATTTGTCCACCATACCCTGCTGGAATAAGCAGCAGCTGGATAATTTTAGCGCCTTTTTCAGAACTGGAGAACTGCCCTAGAGTGCACTGGCCACCTGTCTGTCATCCCTGGATTACCCCAAAAGAATATATGCTTTGAAGAAATCCAGTTACCCTGGCGAATGTATAATCAAATCAACTCCTAACTTTCTCATAGGTCTAACCTGTCCTAGTACAGTAGGTGGTTTTATATGTGTTAATACATGACTGAGATAAATGAAAAACTATAGCTCATTAAAATCCAAATGGCTCTGTCACTTACATTTCATAACACTTATTTGTAATAGCTGCAAATCAATAACTGTATTCATCAATAAATTTGTGTTCTGACTTCTGAAGAGTTCAGTGTGTCAGAGTTATGTTTAGGGCTTGTGTTTTTAAATTGTATTGGTTACACTGAAACATTGAATACTGATAAAATATCCAGAGACAGAAAACAGAAAAAAAAAACATCACCTAAAAGAACACTGTAGAACCACATTATTTGGTTGCTATTACTCCACGCTACAGTTTATCGTCAAGTTTATCATTTTGGAAATATATACTGTGCGACCTAAGATGCAAGGTCACTGAAAGTTACTGGGAAGCAAAGTTTGGTGTTTTACTGCAGTCTAATCTGCATACAAGAGACTAGTGCCATTTTTCCCTTCTCTGTTAACTCTGACTACTAAGCACTGCTGTGGGTTTCATGTTGCATGTGCTCCATCTGATCCCCGGTTATTTAAAAAATGAACGAAAACGAGCTTCAAACCATGACTTCCACATGACGACTGACAGTGTTTCTGAAATTGTGCTTTAAATCCATAATTTAGTGACATGCCTTGCAATACAACTCTGTACAACAGAGAGGTCGCGTATGAAAATAATTTCTCTTTACGAGGCTGCTGAAAAGAAAAATGATGTAAAAACGACGTCAGATTTTCTGAAATCTACTCCTATACTTTCCCATGCTAATCATCTGCAGGCTTCACTTCAAAGGAAGAACTTGTACTCGTTCCACAGGCTCTCTCTCTTTGCTTTTGGATCCAGGCACAGATAATCCATTCTGCTTTTTACAGGCTTCCACACAATATTAGAAATACATCGCTAACCAGGTTTCATGCAGCAGGCAAAATAGCATTGCAGGATTACATTACTCTGACAGGTGTTTTACGGGTATAGCTTCCAGACCAATTTATTTAATATTGATCTTTAAACAAACATCAATGCAAATAAATTTGCACAGTCAGGCACTTTATATATATATATATATATATATATATATATATATATATATATATATATATAGACACACACACACACACACACACACACACACACACTCTGGATAGAAATGCTGGTTGTATATCGTTTTATGCACTAAGCATTAAAGTTCAGTAGTCAAGTCACAAATCAGCTTTTATGGAAGTATCTGTGAATATGTTTTTTAAAACTTAAATAAAACGGTGATGCATATCAGTGGAGGAGGAAGAGGAAGATGGGCCCCCCCTCCCCAAAAGTTAATTTAACCCTTATTTATAAACATCAAACACACCAAATCAAGTGTTCAATATTGAACTGTATTTAATTGTCAGAATGTTAGCATGTATGAAACAGTATGTAATAAGAACGTTTGCTACTCACCTACTTTATTTTATTTTTCATACATCTTTACAAGCAGAACTACACTATTTTATTATGAAATAACAGGTTTAATCACTAACCCTACCAGGATTCCCCAATTCTGCGATCACAGAAATTATTACAGAATTCACCATTCTGCACAGACACTTGCAGAAATTGTCTCACATAGGAAACCGTTTTATTATTATTATTATTATTATTATTATTTATTATTATTATTTATTATTATTATTATTATTTAATCAGAAATACAGACATGTTGATTTGCTGTAGTTTATTTTGGTGCCCGCACCACCACCCAACAGCTTCCGTCTAAACTACAGGATGACTCGTGCAAACAGAATATAACCGCAAATGCCTGTGCTGAATAGTACCCCAAAACTTTCCATGAGAATGTGCTTCATACCAGCCTCTGGGGAAAGAAAGTTAGAATAATTATGACAATAGCGATACCTGTTGACATGAGGGAGGAATTACTGGCACCGCACAGCGGCAGCTACAGTGATACAATTGTGTAACATCTGCAAATTTAAATGCAATGGATATTATCATTGTTAAAAAAAAAAAACAAAATAAAAAAATTCAAACCCCTCTGGGGCTCTCTGAGTGCGTGGGCCTGTGTGCAGTTGCACCTGCTGCACCTGCTATTGCTCTGCCACTGATGCACATAGCTCTCTTGGAATGCACCGGATATACAAAACTACAAACCTCAGCTCTCCATTAAAAACTAACATTAAACACAGAGCATTAAACACAGAGCAGGCATGATATTAGTTGCCTCCACAGGCACAAAAACACAATAGTTTTACAACATTGTTGTTACCATTTCTCTAACGCAAGCCTAGAAATGGATAAGTAAAAGCAGATTCAAGTTCCACTCTCACCAGTGCTTCATTTTAAGGCCTGCACCTGTATCAATATCATGCATCTCTACCCCCCCCCCCCCCCCCCCCCCCCCCAACACACTTCTTTACTATTTAAACCCCCCGGTGAAATCCACCCTCCCTTTCTCCAATAAACCAATCCCAACACAATTAAGATCCAGGACTTCTAATTCTCAATATTCTCCTCTGCAGGGATTCAAACTCATGCCACTGAAGTGCAGAGGGTTGGAAACAATAAGACAAGAGCTGGATTTATTAATACTGCATGTGGCAGTAGTGTTAGTTGGAATATTGATGATAGTAATGGAAAATGATAGTACAATTGGCATCAGTTTTGCATTAAGAGTTGTAGAAGCGTTGTATGTCACCATTTTGCACTAATCAAAGTGCACTTAATGCTACTTTTACTTATCATCGCTGTCAGACATTAGTTCTCAATTCTATGCCTGTAATGCCTATAGTATCCAAGTATACTGTTTCATCCACACATATTACATCCTTGATTTTCATCTCCTAATTGCAAATAGTTGAGTTGCATACCCTTACATTAAGCAAGCAATACTGTAGTACCTCCAGTTATAATCAGTATAAAACTCAATCGTCCACTTACAGTAGATCACAATGCCTTTTACGTGGTTTTCTTAACAAAAAGATGTTCACAACCCTCTGAAGAGGAATTGTACTGTATTTTACAGGAAACCCACCGCAAAACAATGAAGCGGTTATAAAAAGACGATCTCCAGTGTTTCAAAATGTAGCCTTGTAAATGTCATACTTGCCACTTTATTTGTAAACAAATGGCAGTCACTGTATCACTGCTACTGTGAAAGACTAGTAATTGAAACTTTTGATTTAATTTAATAGAAAAATAAAATAATAAAATAACTTGTGCACCCCTCATGCATTACTACCCAAAACAAACAAAGTGACACATTCTGTTGTATGATAATATATTCTCAATCATAAATTATATTAAAAAAAAATTACCATGCTTGCCTACACTGGAATATGACGAAAGAATAACAACAGAGGCGATTTACAAACTACTAACTTATTTATAGTTACACAAATGATATGCTATATCAATGTGTCAGCTTCCATCCAGTCTAAAATCACACATATACAGTAATGTAACAATGTCTCTACATGTCTCCTGTAATAGTTTTTTTGTAATTCTTAGGAGGAAATTAAGCTGAAAAGATGCACTACCAAGGAGTACATGCATTTCAGTTTCGCAGTGCATATTTTAGCTGTCAAATGGTGGTTGTATGTCTTTGATGTAAATACAGCTCTGTACATAAAAGCCATTTATTCCTGAGGCGCCAGAGTGTGCTTTCAATATAAATGCTTCTCACTGAAATGACCACTTGTCCATTAAGACTGTCTGAAGGACTCTCCAGGATGCTCTCATAAACAAGATGCTACATCAATAAATTCAGATACATCAGTTAGGGGAAACAAGAAGCACATAAGAACTGGCTAGTAATCACAGATACTTGAGAATCTTTTTTTAACTTACCAGTTGAATCCAAATGGTCCACATATATTAAGCTACATGCAATATTTAGGAAGGAAAACCTATATTACTAGCTGCCATAAAGCTATTTTTTTTTTTTTTTTGGTTTGTTTGTTTGCAAATGTTTACGTGCCTGCAAAGCACCAGACAATTAAATGAAAAAGTATTACCAAATAGAAGACATATAGTAAAAACGACAGTACAGTCAGCACTCACATATCAAACCCTATAAAATGTTGACTTCAGTGACGGTTCAACGCGTGTGATGCATATCTGATTATTTCATTTTGGCCTGTTCCAACCCTTGTCCGTTTTTCAGGGAACACACACACACACAAAAAAAAAAATACAATACCAAAAATACATTGCTGAAAGGACTGTGTTTTAAAAGAAATAGGCTTCCATTTAGATGTACTGTATCGGTTTTGTTGGTACAGTACAATATTTTCAACAGAAAAAGTATTTTAATTCAGAACAGTATGATTCAGAAAAATATCCCTTGCCAAAGCTAGAGACGACACATTAACTGCAATGCACTACATACTTTTAAATCCATACACATTGTAGCGGTATGTAAACTTTCCCATTAACAACCTAACCTAACCTAACCTAACAACCTAACAAAATGAAATCTAAATGTTATCCATGCACAGAACTGTGTAAAACATAATAGGCAATGTAATTTAGCAAAACCAAAAGATTAAAAAAAAAAACAATAACACCAGTTTCCAGAATTAAAAAGTCAGTATTCAATATTGCAGAATATACAGTGATCGATAAGGTCCTAATGTCACAGTTCACGTTCAAATGAAAATGCACAAAAATAACTAAAGATCACAGATAAGACATCACCGTATCTAGAACTGTTTAATGATTAACTGTTGCACTACCCTAGCTTGTCTCGTTCGTTTTGTTTTGGCTGCATTTTCGTCAGGTGAAACTGGAGGAAGTGCTGCGTAAATGCACAACATAAGACAAACTGATTTGGCATTAGAGAGATTTTTTTAAACGTGGGCTGTGACGGATATTCAGATAAATTGTAACATTGAAGAGATGGGCTTTGTATCAGAAACCTGGTGACGGAGTCGGAAATCGCCTGTGATGGGTAAGTGCATTAATTTGTTATATATATATATATATATATATATATATATATATATATATATATATATATATATATATATATATATATATATGATAATACTATATATATCATATATATTTATATATATATATCATAATAGAAGTATAGATAACATTCTCCGTATTTTACTGAACAAGTTACCAAGGTCAACAGTTTAATCAAAATAGTTTTAGGGTTTCGGTCGAACTAACTCACCGTAAAGTGTTAAATGCTAGGTTATAAAAGGAATTAACGTCAAGATTTTCCTTACGATTTTTTGTAGCCAGACTTTGAAAAAGATTTTTTTGAATCAAAAAAATAAACGTGAAGGTTGTTATGAACAAACTAGAAGAATTTTCTCTTAAAAGAGTAGTAGGTTGTTGTGACACAGACAGAATTATTTTTGGTGATTAATCTCCCTCCCGACTTGTGAGGGGCGTTGCAAAGGGAACAGAGTGCCCTGGACCGGATGGACAGACAATTCATTTCAAGGGTTAGGAGGAAGTCAGCCATCTAGAAAGTGGGCAGAGCTACGGTACACTTAATCATCACCCCGAAAGGGAAACGATGTGGCAGCCGTGGATTGGAGGAGCCATTGCAATCGTTAACCAAGGGGGCATGATTGTTCTGTTCCTTTGTTATGGTTAACGCTGAACCGGAAGGAGATCCATATTGTCTATCGTGAGTGTTCTGTTTGTTTTGTCATGTCTAATTATACTTGTTTGTTGTTATTAGATAGCTAATATGATGAGGAGCTGTCACTACAGGCCAGCACAAAACCCGGACAACACTGCACTTGTTGCACGATAAATTGTATTTGCACCACACGCACTACAACAATCACTTTGGACTTGTGACCGTGTTTGTATATTGTGTGTGTACTAAATACCATGTTTGTTTCGGGACTGAACCGTTGGGTTATACTGTGTAGTACATATCATTGTTTACTACCATTAATTATTATTTCTAGGTGTCAAGTGACTTTTTTGATTATACAGTGGCTTGCGAAAGTATTGACCCCCCCTTTTTCCTATTTTGTTACCTTACAACCTGGAATTAAAATGGATTTTTATTTGGATTTCATGAAATGGACATACACAAAATAGTCCAAATTGGTGAAGTGAAATGAAAAAAATAACTTGTTTCAAAAAATTCTAAAAAATAAATAACGGAAAAGTGGTGTGTGCATATGTATTCACCCCCTTTGCTATTAAGCTTCTAAATAAGATCTGGTGCAACCAATTACCTTGAGAAGTCACATAATTAGTTAAATAAAGTCCACCTGTGTGCAATCTAAGTGTCACATGATCTGTCAAATGGTCTCAGTATATATACACCTGTTCTGAAAGGCCCCAGAGTCTGCAACACCACTAAGCAAGGGGCACCACCAAGCAAGCGGCACCATGAAGACCAAGGAGCTCTCCAAACAGGTCAGGGACAAAGTTGTGGAGAAGTACAGATCAGGGTTGGGTTATAAAAAAATATCCGAAACTTTGAACATCCCATGGAGCACCATTAAAGCCATTATTAAAAAATGGAAAGAATATGGCACCACAACAAACCTGGCAAGAGAGGGCCGCCCACCAAAACTCACGGACCAGGCAAGGAGGGCATTAATCAGAGAGGCAACAAAGAGATCAAAGATAGCCCTGAATGAGCTGCAAAGCTCCACAGCGGAGATTGGAGTATCTGTCCATAGGACCACTTTAAGCCGTACACTCCACAGAGCTGGGCTTTATGGAAGAGTGGCCAGAAAAAAGCCATTGCTTAAAGAAAAAAATAAGCAAACAAGTTTGGTGTTCGCCAAAAGGCATGTGGGAGACTCCCCAAACATATGGAAGAAGGTACTCAGATCAGATGAGACTAAAATTGAGCTTTTTGGCCATCAAGGAAAACGCTATGTCTGGCGCAAACCCAACACCTCTCATCACCCCGAGAACACCGTCCCCACAGTGAAGCATGGTGGTGGCAGCATCATGCTGTGGGGATGTTTTTCATTGGCAGTGACTGGGAAACTGGTCAGAATTGAAGGAATGATGGATGGCGCTATATACAAGGAAATTCTTGAGGGAAACCTTTTTCAGTCTTCCAGAGATTTGAGACTGGGACGGAGGTTCACCTTCCAGCAGGACAATGACCCTAAGCATACTGCTAAAGCAACACTCGAGTGGTTTAAGGGGAAACATTTAAATGTCTTGGAGTGGCCTAGTCAAAGCCCAGACCTCAATCCAATTGAAAATCTGTGGTATGACTTAAAGATTGCTGTACACCAGCAGAACCCATCCAACTTGAAGGAGCTGGAGCAGTTTTGCATTGAAGAATGGGCAAAAATCCCAGTGGCTAGATGTGCCAAGCTTCTAGATACATACCCCAAGAGACTTGCAGCTGTAATTGCTGCAAAAGGTGGCTCTACAAAGTATTGACTTTGGGGGGGGGGGGGGGGGGGGGGTGTGTGAATACTTATGTTTGTTTGTTTCACAATAAAAAATATTTTGCATCTTCAAAGTGGTAGGCATGTTTTGTAAATCAAATGATACAAACCCCCAAAAAATCCATTTTAATTCCAGGTTGTAAGGCAACAAAATAGGAAAAATGCCAAGGGGGGTCAATACTTTCGCAAGCCACTGTAAATAAACATCATCGAAACTGGATTATTGCTGTCTGTTTGTTATTGATCGCTGCATCACTCCTGCACCTGCACACTGCAAACCACAGTTGTCCATACTACAAAACTTGGGAAGGTGCTGGTTACAGGAATGAGAAGCAAACACGTTCTGAACCACATATTATCACAACTTTTCCTGGAAGCCCTTTGTTTTGTCAAATAAAAACCAAAATAATAGTACATGCAAAGGTAATTCGGTGTTCTCAGGGTTTTAGGGGATTTTCCTGTTTCTGTCACGATGCGTAACAAATACAGTGTGCTAAATGATTCACTGAAACTTAATCTTTTATATTCTGGTAGGCAATTCAACATGGTACGCTTATAGGGGAATTGGATTTTTTGAAGTCTGCGCTGATCATATCCACAACTCTGACAGAGCCCTGTAGGCTCTTGTCTTCACCTTCAAATCATAAGAAAGAGAAATCAAGCTCCCTCTGTGCTCTCAATTATACCAAAAAACACAGAGCAGAAGTCTTCAATAATTCAATCCCTGTGGAAGCGTCTTCATACTGTTTGCACGGTTGAAACTGCTGACAGCAGCAATCCCACAATCCCTCCTGGTAGGCCGTCAAAGTTCCTCACACAGTATGACTGGTGCTGCTCTGTCCCACAGCTACTTCTCACAAGATCCCTCAGCATAGGCACAGCTCTTGATGCTTGCTTTTATGCAGCGTCCAGGACAGATTGTGAGAGTTCTTGTGCTCCGGCAAGGTCCTTCTGCATCAGTGCCTAATATGAACCACTGTTGCTGCACATGGGCCTGGGGTCTGTGTAACTTAATCACCAGTACAGCTGCACAAACACTATACCAAGGAATGTCTGCCTGTAATCGGATTCTTCTTTGAAAATGTACTTTAGTTTGAAAATCCCAAACCCCCCCACCCCTCCGAAACTGACTTCTGGCAGAGAGCGGGTACACGCAAGGCTTTTCATCACAACACAACCTGAACACAATTATTTTACATTTTTTGTGTTATAAATAAAACCTTTTGAAGGCTGCATGCTACTGAACATGCAGTAATCCCTCTTTCTAATGCTGCAGTCAGGGGCCATAGGTAAGAACATGCAAAAATACAATGGCATTATGGGCCAAATGGGAGCCATGACCATACCGGAGCATCAATGATATTCAATCTGCCTTATAGCAAGGGAACATGTACTTGACTGAACTTTTGAACAGAAACATGCCTTCATTAACACATAGCCTCCACAGCCTCACCAAGCTAAATCAAACCTCTTGCCACCTCTTCATCACATACTGTGTTCATTGTATTGGCTATCCTACAAGTACTGGTCTCTCTATTTCTGCACTTTACAGTTTAAACACAATAATAAATATTTTTCTAGTTCAGTCGAGATATTGCTCTACCGATGATGCAAACCTTGACATGTAGATAGACTTTACTTTGACTCCTGTATGCAGGGTACAGCTCTACTTAGAAAAATCAGCTTTTCAAAGTAAAACCTCCAACTGATAGCTCTAAGCTCTCCTAGCCCTGCTGGCTGAGTGTGTGTCGGAGCCATTTGGAAGGATTAAAAATGTCTCTGATTCTATGGAGTCTGAGTAATTCGCTTTGGATCTTTTCGAGTGCATTAACTTGCTTCCCTTGATGCCCTGGTTGTTAACCTCTTGGATTCTAGTGTTCCCACTGAGGGACAAAGACCGAAGCCACACCCTGCTGCTTCGGCTCAACACCCCCTGCATTGCCTCTATCATAATGCCGTCCTCTGGCCATAAATCTCTCCCACCTCCCGCCACTACGGCACCCTGGAATGCATCAAATTATACTGCAGTTTAAAGCTGTGTGTTTTCAGTAGAGGAGGTTCTTACAGATTGTTCTGGTAAACAGCATCATATACATGCTGCAGAATTTAGTACTACATGACAAAGCACGGAAGGATAGAGAAATCGTCCAGACCACAACTTTATATTTTTGCCTTTATTGGCTACTGACCTATAATACCACAAATGCTCATGTTTTCAAATGCAACATACACCTGAGATGTGATTTTACACACTGTTAAACACGCAATGCATAGTCTGCATGCCAAGAGTAAAATATCATTGAATCAAAGGGAAAAAAGAGGTTGAAAACTGCAGGTTCACTATATGCCAAATGAAAGAAATGTTCCTTTCTAACATAGAAATTATGAAACAACAACCTCATACTGCATGTTTAAAGGAGCCATCTGGCTTTATGATGCTTACCTACACTACATCTACAGATCTAAGGTAGAACATTGCATTTCATTCAAATTGCAGCTGGGAGTAAAGGGTTGTAAAAAAAATACACAATGACAAAGCCAACATTTTTTATTTCAACTGTGAGACGTCTGTAAGAAAGCCACCATTTGATAATTCAGCAGTATGAAATGTCAATGTATTTCTTCCTATTCAGTTCCCCTTCACCATGTAATTTTGTATTTGTTTTGCCTGCATAGAATAGGCTTATCTGCTCTAAGGCATGTGTCGATGGGCAAGTGAAATTAATGTATGTTGCCTCATACCGTCATACAAATGAGAAGGTTCCCATGCGCCAGCAGCAAAGGGAGCTGGGAGGATTTGCTGTCTCCCCCTCCGAGAGATATTTCCACTGTGTGGTGATAGTGAGGTATATTGCGAGGGCGAACAGATTGGATTCTGGTGTTGTCTCAGCCCGCCTCTTTATCTGACTTTGGGTTGTGTAGTTTAAAAATAAAAGGGATTAACCATGGCTATAGGCCTGTTACTTGTCACTAACAGGCCCTGTGAAACGTTCCCTCCTAGTAAGGCTCACCACTAAAACTTAAAATAAATAAATAAATACATTTGTTCACAGTGACTCTGTTAGTGCACTAGAGTTTGTTTGTAAGAAAATAACACAGATGCTCATCCCCAAGGAAGCTTTGGGTATCCAGAGAAAACCCATAAAAGCAGGTTTGGATTTAGGGTAATAGGTTCACAGCCTGCATGAAGCTGACTTAACCATAAGTCTTTGGTCCAGAAAACAAAGCCTGATGCTACACATGATCTAGGCACACATTTGAGTCATTGAATTAACCTTCTAAAGAAATTGATTAATCTAGAACGTTATACAGTAATTAATAGGGATGTGTAAAACATTGGAAATACTGAATTTTGGATGAAGTCACTTGTCCTTTAAGATGTTTTTTTTTTCCATTTGGTCTAATGAAATGTCTATTCTGAGCACATTATCACCTGGTGGCCCAACATTGTAAAAATGATCTTTGTATTGGTATTTTTACCCTGCCAATGCAACAAAGATCTTAAACATAAAGTTGAATCTGAATTTACTACTAATAAGCAGTTCAATAGCTTTCACTGGTTGTAAATCCATTGAAAATGTAAATGTGAGAAATACACACAGTATTAGAAATAAATGCATATAAATGTGTTACTTCTATACCTCCTTTAAAATAGTAGTTGCACAGTGTGGAGACAAATATTGCTGTTAACTACAATTCTGTATTTATTCCAGAGAGGTTACTAAAATGAGTACAGATGATTTACTGTTTATTGCGTACACTAAAGCAAAACCATCTGCACAGGCCTCCCTCTATCAACATCCTCCTCTGCTGTCCTTCATTCAGATGTGGCTCTAAACCATACTGCCCACCCAAGAAAACAGCAGGAAATCGGATCCAGTCATCTTCATCAAATTCCTCAGGAAGCTTTGCCATTGCCCAGGAAAGAGAACAAGATTTGTAAACAAGCATACATGATCAAGCAATATATAAATACTGTATTCAAAACCAGTAAATATACCGAGTACAGCTTCTACAGACAAAACCCTGTATCACTATCAGTATATATATAGAGATACACACACACACACACACACACACACACACACACACACACACACACACACACACACACACACACACACACACACACACACACACACACACACACACACACACACACAGTGCTTACCCATTATAACACACCTCGTTATAGTGCAGAATCGGTTATAATACGGTAGGGTTGTGGCTCCCATTTGCTCCATAATGGCACTACAGTAGCCCTTTTATGCTCGTTATAAGGCTGAACACAAATAGCCCGGTCTTGTAACTGTGGCTCCCCACTACAATGTTATAAAGGGTGAGCACTGTATATATTCAAATATGCATTTTTAAGCACATTCATGTGAAAATGTAGTTTCCGAAATAGAAAGACAAATACAGAATTTTTGGAATTACTCTAGTATATTGTAATACAGGGTTGTTAACAAAAAATGGTTGTGACTTTACACTTCACTAAAACAATAAAAACAGACACTACTTCTTTGAAATACAGCGATTTTAGTTTAATTGGATTATGATTGTTCAAGCCATCATCTACTGTAAACTGATTGTGAGAACCACATATGCACCCACGCATGCACATTAACAAAACAGACTTACTACTTTGCATTTTCTTCACATCACTGTGGAGCCACTGATGAATCTGGGCTCACAGACTAGAAACTGCACTGGCCATTGTGTTTATATCCGAATAGGTCAAAAGACTTGATCAAAAACAAAAGGGGAAGCAGTCTGACGTTTTACTTGTATTATAGGAAGAGCTGACTGACAACAGAAGCGAGAAAGAGAGAGAGAGAGAGAGAGAGAGAGAGAGAGAGAGAGAGAGAGAGAGAGAGAGAGAGAGAGAGAGATACAGCCAGTATTCAAATGTATTAGATTGCCTTTAAAAGCATTCAAAATAATGCATGCTGATGAAAAGGTCACTTGTATAAAAGTGGGTAAGCACAAGGTGAAAGTCTAATGAAACATTATGCGGCATATTTTTTTCAGTACTGAGAATAGCTCCAAGGTTAAGGGAGTCCGAGTCTTTCTACAGATTCATTTCCTCTCTCCAGGCTTCTCATGTTAACCAAGTGATTTAGTGCCTTGCATTAAGAGCAATTCACCTGCCTCTGGTGTCCCAACGGCCTGTACCCCCAGGGAACAAGGTGGAGAATAAAAAGTTCCACATATGGTAAAGTCAAGCTGTTTGGAGCCCGCTGAGTGTCTGCTCTGGGGATAGCGGCTCCTAGAAGCCCCAGCTGGTACTTGGAAGCGCTTCTGCATTACTACACCTCAGTGCCTATTTTGGTTCCCTTCGGAAACTGTTGGCTCTGCATCCGACCAGCCATTTTAGATTTTCTCAAACCTTTTCCCCCGATTCTGTATCCAATTGAACATTTGGTCCTCTATTGCTGCATAATCAAATTCCTCCATCTGGCCCTGTCCCTGCGGAACACAAAAGGTGCAGTCTGCACCCGGGTCCAAGCACATATTGGGAAAGAGCGACTGCCTGCCCAACCAACACAGCCTAGTCAACTAGATCAGACACTGAGTGGCAGATTTTAACACTTCAAGAGCAAGCCTCTGCTAGGAAAAACGCTACCATGCTGAGTGCGTCCTGAACTGGGAATGGGAAACTCTAGGAACTACCATACACAAACCCTTTCATTAGCAGATGCTGTCATGCTGTTTGTCTTTCTAATTTGGAGTGCTGCTATGCTCACCTGCCATATGCCTGAAGAAATAACTTCAAACGCTAAAGGGCTTGCCGACTCTCCCTCACAAAGTAGCGTTAATCATGTTACGTGATTACAAAAAGGATTTTGTTTTTCTTTCTTTACATGTTCTAAGTCACATAATCAATTTAAGGTGAAATTCAACCCCCATTGATCCAAATCTACCTTCAAATATAACACAAATCTTTATATAATCTCCAAATCATTTAAAAACTTATTCCATTCCCAAACCTGCATCTTTTTAAAACCAATTCAATATGGTAAGATGGCAGAACTGGATTTCCTGTAAATCCAATAAATAAACTACATACATAAATATTTTGCAGTAATCATGTCACAACCTGTTGTTAAAAGGGGACTGGCAACATGTCTTTGAAAACTGCAATAAAAAGGGATGGTGCCAAATTAAATGTAACATGTTTTAAAAATAAGACATAGTCTAGCACAGTGCGCAGTACATGGCAAGTGCAGTGCCAAAAAGTCAAACTGCACTGAGAATGTTCTTGACGTCCTGCAAGGCAAACCTTATGCAAGCGAAAGGCACGTGAAAACTGCCCAACATCTCGTCAACATTTAAGTCTTAGCTGACTGGACAATTAATGTTGTTTGGAGGATCATTTTAAAACCAGGTGCAAAGGTCAAAAAACAAGAAATCTTACAAGAGCCTGTCCTGGTATGAATAAACTTTATTCAAGTAAAAAAAAAAAAAAAAAAAGATAAAAACATTTATCTAATTTAGTCAGTAGCTGCCTGCATTGCAAGGTTCCTTTGCATATTCTAAAAATGGATGCATTGATTACAAGCTAATTCCTGTGTACAAATTCCCTAATTGACATTACAAATTAGTCAGGTTGCCCTGTTCTGTGTTGACCGTTACATGTTCCAGTCACTCTAGGTACCTTTGTTACAGGATGACTCCCCTCATGGGGACGACATGAAGACTATTTAGTGTAAAAATAAAGTTATCTGTTTTCTGCATAGCAGTGCGGATTTGATTAACAATTTTGGATAAAGTAGAGTATTTACTTTTTCCACATAAAAGCACCTTATTATATTTAACTAAAACATTTTTTCTCAGCTACTGCAGTGGCCAAAGGAAACCTCAAGATACCTCAAAGTGTCTATCTCAGATTTCACAAAAGAATGTTAAGCCTTGCCAGATAGAGAAAAAAACTAAATACATTTTTCTTTCACTACCCCTTCGTGATCTCCATCTTCTTGGAGAAATGTAAGGCTCAAATTCTTTGAGAAATCTGTTGGTCAGAACAAAGTTAATGGTAAGGATGACTTTGTATCTAAGGTCATGGAAAGTTGTGTTTCGTTTTGAAAAGTGAAACAAAAACATAAAGGCCCAAGCAGAAAATGAAAGGAAGTATTCCTGTGAGCCTAAAGAGAAGCCAAGATAATATACTTGACTCTAATATTAGGTTATGCAAAACTTATCTTATTTACATCAAATAACCTTGAACATTGTATTAGTATGGGCGTTAACAAAGCCTAACTGTCATTTCTTTAACGAGTTTGTTACCCCAGGTGTGTGACCTTTTCCTCAATTTTCTTGCTTATGAACTTGAATATAGCAGGTTAACGCAATGTTATATTTGTAATCAAGACAAACAAGGGCTGTCAATTAATTGCAGTTCACTTCTGTGGTGAACGCGTTCATTTCTTTGGAGATTTTTTTTTTTATGGCACATTAATCGCACTCATCTGTTTTGGCCCTCTTAGCATTCCGTAATTCATTCCTTGCAGCAGCATTTTAATATACAGCTCTACTTGAGCACATGCAACGCAATGAATGTGGTCAGCGTTTGCACAGAAAGTTGTAGTCCTAAAACTCAGCAAGCTCTTATTTTTTTAGTTGGCTGCACCCCCCATCAGACTAAGGTTTTCCGGTATCATTTTGTTCCTTTACATGTCTAGATTCCATTTCTGCCTGTTGCTAAGCTGAATAATTGTCTGTTTAGATGCAAAACAACCTATTTTGGACCTAACCTTACTGTGGTTTAGACAATAGAATGTCGTCATCATACTTGCCAACAGTCCCTATATAATCGAGACAGTCACGATTTCCTAGCAAATGCATAGAAAAAAAGTCCCGCTATTTACCCATAGAAAAAAAAAATATCTATATTTAAGCACAGTAGAGTTAGTGAAAACCACATGCTGTGCTCTTCGTGCAGCTGACACATCTGCTCATGATTAACTTACACAAAGGTAAGAACGCTTCATTATGTCTGTTGATGGCCATGTCGTATTGAGTTGGGGGGGGGATACGTCTATTATATGATGAGTGTTTTTTGCATGTGACTCCTACTGCTGAGCAGTTTCCAAATGTTGGCAAGTATGCGTCATTACAGATAATCAAACTTCTTCTCGCGTTAATTCGTCATGCTCCTTATATATATATATATATATATATATATATATATATATATATATATATATATATATATATATATATATATATATATATATATAACGTGTTTATAATAATATATATAATATAAATTTGTTTAATAATATGATTCTATTTTATTAATTTAATTATGAATAATTTATGTTATGTG
Source organism: Polyodon spathula (assembly GCF_017654505.1). Taxonomy (NCBI): domain Eukaryota; kingdom Metazoa; phylum Chordata; class Actinopteri; order Acipenseriformes; family Polyodontidae; genus Polyodon; species Polyodon spathula. The sequence goes on along the minus strand of NC_054537.1, from coordinate 33,217,493 downwards.
TACAAGTGATATATTAAAGTTCGTTAAGGGTCCTTGCTGTCCTTCTAAATGTATTATTATATTTTTGCCTGGTACACAGTATAATCCAGCTACAAATAAACAGACCCAAACAAATACGTTTTTAAACTGGATTTATAAGATTCAGTTGTGCTCGCATTCCTGATATCAATCAAGCACAAGTTCCAAAGATGAAGTTCATTATGACTAAATGTCCTGGTTCCGACAGAGTTCAAACTAATTTTAGGGACTATCAGAAGATTAGCATTTTCTGATCTCAGGGAACGACCAGGGACATATGGGGTCAGCAGATCTTGAAGATAAGAAGGTCCAAGACCATGTAAGGCCTTGTAGATAATAAGAATAACTTTGAAGATAATAATAATAATAATATAATAATAATAATAATAATAATAATAATAATAATAATAATAATAAATAAATAAATAAAAAATGAATGAGATGGATGCAGTAATTGTATCAATTAAATATGTGATTATATATATATATATATATATATATATATATATATATATATATATATATATATATATATATATATATAATATAGTTTGGTATACAGTTGTACATACATCAAGTAGCTACAAAGAGAGAGTGATATAATGATACAAAAATAACACATACTTGTTACTTTGTTTTGTGACTGAAAAAAAAGGTATTTACAGACTGATGGCTGGCAGGATGAATCAGTGTTTTGGCTTCTTGTAAAATGTGACCTCACAGGAAGAAAGTGGCTTCTTTAAGACATGCCATGGATTACACCTGGTTTACAACAACTTTCTAGTGCTTATCTTTCCTTTCTAAAGACTAGATCTCAGTTGAGTTCTCCAGAGGGAAAAAGTAACATCTTCAGCTGCCTTGACCCCCTTATAGATTCTAATCTTCTAGGCTTGGTCTGCGCTGGTGCCGAGCAAGCCCATTAATTCTTAATGACTGTTGTTAATTCTTAAATAGGACTAATTTAGAATTTTTAATGATTCTTGAAATATCTAATTAAACCCTGTCAAAAATGTTACAAAACATGCAGTCATCTCTGCGCACCATACAAAGGATGGTCACCATATCCTAACAAGTTAATTGGATGGATGAAAAGAAGAGAAATTGCTCTTTTAATCAAACTTAATTAAAGCTGAATACAGTAACTGCAGTCTTCAATGGAGATAAACCAAGGTAACTTAACATGCAATAATCTACTGTATTAAGAAGACATATAGCAAAGCTATGTTACTAAAAATATTTTGAGTTATTTTCCCCATAGGCAAATGTTTTGAAAAAAAAAAAATGATGGGGTGAAACAATATTCGCTTGATATGTCATTTATCACAATAATTCTAATGCATTTGCAGAACATACTAAAAATGTGAACAATATGTGTGCTTGTATCCCTTGCCAATTTAAATAATATCACATACTAATAACAGTACTGTTTTATGTTTATGATGCTATACTGTGTTCATATAGGTAAATATCTGAGCAGTATTTTTTTGTTAATACAGTAGCCAAGCCCTGGATAGTTATAACAGATTCATGTTAAAATAATCAAAAGACTGGTGTATATGTATTCAGTGTGGAACTCTTCTTGAGGAGTTACTAATCACATAATCTCAACCGGGTGCAACAGCGGTGTAAATAAAGTTTACATTTAAAGCCTTACACTCAACTACAGCGCTCTGATACCTTTTTATCACTAAAAGAGACAAGGCTGCTCAGTTTATCGGTATACTGAAAAAACGCACCAGAGTTTAGGTATTTATAATATTGAATAACCTGTTTTACTTTCACTGGAGTCCAAAAGCTTTCAGTCATTCAAAATAAATAAATAAATAAATGTAGAACACTTTGTGGACAAGTCTTAAAATAGTCTACTTTTTTTTTATATATATGTGGATTTTAAGAAAACTGGCCAATGGTCCAGTTACTTCCACACAAGGCCTCAGTGTACCTTGTCATTATTTTGAATTCTCTTCTGTCCCTCTGAGGGTACAAGGGGAAATTGTCAAATAAATAATCCACTAATTTTTATTATCGTTCAAGTACCTTTAGACTGAAGCTGGGGAAATGGTTTGTTTAAATCACTGTTTTAACCTACTAAAAAGGAAACCTATCAGACTGTGACAATAATAATGGCCCCTACAGGCTGGTGGGCCTGTTTTATACCATTAGGGCTTTGAAGTAGAAGGTTTGAAGCTAACCACACTAACACAGCTGCACATGGGGAAACGATGAGTCCTCATATAATCAATTTGGGATCTATTTTACATAAACCAAATGTGAAATAAAACACTAATTCTGTCAACCAACACAAGGGCTTATCTTGAGATATTTGTTCAAACAGTTACGATACGTCATGTGTACCCAATTCAGTAGAGCATTGTGTATAATGCATATATCTGTATAATGTACACAACATGTGATTGATGCTTGAGCAGCTGTAGAAAAAATTAAGCTGCCACACTACACAAAATGCCAGCAGGCAGCTGGTAATAAGAGGCTTCATGTTAGCTTTTCCTTTGCACTCGGAGACAGCCATTGTGTGTTGAATATTAGATTACTGACATGTTATTGCTGCATTGCATCCATGTACTGTGTAGACAACATCTAGTAGTACAAAGTACAAAACCAATAGTATTGTGATAAAAGACACAGGACCATATTTTGAAGCAAAGGCAAATTTGAAAAACAAATAAAATCATTTATGCTGCATTTACACTGCCACCTCGGACCTAAGCCGACTCAGGTCCAACTGATTGCAGAGATTCCTATCAATCTCCGAGTGTTTACACTGTGGTTGTGCCCTGAGCCGGTTTAGGTCTGAATGTGCGCGCATACCATCAAAATTACAATACGTGCTCAGTGACGTCATAACGACCACTGAAAAGATGACGAGTTTTCCCCGCCCCAAAC